>NW_015392563.1:0-10845 GCF_001527695.2 Protobothrops mucrosquamatus | reverse complement strand
GAAACGTCTGCAAGAAAACCGCCCAGCTCAGAGAGCACCAAGGACCCCACAATTCAACGCGGAGCTACAAATAATTTTCTCCTGTTAGGAACCACAACTCTGATCCTTCAAGTAGAGGCTCTCCCCTGGTGAAGCCAGATCCCAGGGTGGAAACAGCAGCCTCAGAAGCAGGTCAAGTGGAAGCGAAGTGGATTTAACAAACTCCAGAAGTGAAGCACAAGTCAACCTGCCTGCAATAATCGGGCAGGGGGAAGGTCACATGGGTGACCCGGAGGTGTCCAAAAATTCCACCTGTCACCTAAAAACCAGGGCATGTGCCCTTCCCTGTCCGCCCTGGCTCCCCAGGGCCAATCTGGGGCTGCCTTGTGAGTGTCAGGCCCCCTTGTCCTCCTCTCCAAATGCTTTCTCCTTCTTAAGGCCACACTGGGCACCGTGCCACAAAAGCGGCTGTGTAATTCTCCCCCCCCCACCTCTCCACCTCCTGCTGCGTCAGGCGACTGGGAAGGTTAGAAGGTAATCAAGCTTACAGATTAAGGCTGGCCAAAGCTACAAGATCAGCCACAGGTTGGGGGCGTTTATTAACTCTTGAAAGAACAAGGGCTTGCCATGCAGCCATAGGTCAAAGGGAAAACAATCACAGGGACACAGAGTCTGCAGCTAAAGGCCCGGTCATGTCCAGGTTTGACAGGTTCAAAGAATGGATTTAACTGGACTGGACTGGACTGGACTGGACTGGACTAGACTAGACTAGACTAGACTAGACTATAGAATACACTAGACTAGAGTATATAGACTAGACTATAGACTAGACTACACTATAGAATAGACTAGACTAGAGTATATAGACTAGACTATAGACTAGACTAGACTATAGAGTAGACTAGACTAGAGTATGTAGACTAGACTATGGACTAGACTAGACTATAGAGTAGACTACACTAGACTATAGAGTAGACTAGACTAGACTATATAGACTAGACTAGACTAGACTATAGACTAGACTATAGAGTAGACTAGACTAGAGTATATAGACTAGACTAGACTATAGACTAGACTAGACTATATAGACTAGACTAGACTAGACTAGACTATAGACTAGACTAGACTATATAGACTAGACTAGACTATAGACTATAGACTAGATTAGACTAGACTATAGACTAGACTAGACTAGACTATAGACTAGACTAGATTATATAGACTAGACTAGACAAGAAAATGTGGAGTGGAGTGGAGTAGAGTAGAGAATAGAAAATATGGAATGGAATGGAATGGAATGAAATGAAACGAAACAGAATGGAACAGAACAGAACGGAACGAAACAGAACAGAAAAGATCAGGGGTCCCCAACCTGTGGTCTGTGGCCCACTACGAGGTCGTGGCCTACTGGCCAATGGGCTGTTAAACAGGCTGGCCAGTGTGTGCATATGTGTGTGCGCACTCACCCCAAGTGCTAGCGCTGCTGCAGCTATGCAAACGGGGCACTGTGTGGCGAAAATGGGGCACCACTGCTATGTAAATGGGGTGGCATACGATGCAAAAAAACGGGCACCGCATGGCAAAAACAGGGTGGTGCTAGCAAGTGTCACGCGGGCACTAGCACCGCCCCGTTTGCATCGCTTGTGCTCACAGCCCCATTTGTGGGGGGGGGCACACTTGCATGTGCGTAAAACTCTTCCCCCTCCCTTTCCCTGTGGTCCACCAGAAAGGCCAGAGACCTCGGGAATAGATCATAGGTGCCTGGGGTGCAATCCCAAAACAATTGAAGCACCACTTGAAAACCATCGTCATTGACAAATGCGCCATCAGTCAATTGCAAACAGTGGCTTTACAGCTGACAATTCTGCTACGATACCTCCAACGCCACAAAACATCAACAGCAAACACATCTCAACATCAACATCTGCTGCGATGGTCGTAAGTGTGAAAAAAACGGTCGTAAGACACTTTCTTTCCAGCGCTGTTGTAATGTCGAACGGTCACTAGATCGACCCGATCGATCGAGGACTACCTGCATTTATGCAGGTGTGTTGAGATTTGTACAAATTTTAGTTCAACCATCTGGGAGCACAAGGCTGGAGAAATGGTTCACACTGATGCAAGCTGGAGATTTTACTTGGCCAGTGTATGACCAGGACTCTCAATATCAATTAAGTCCCTGGGGAGGAACATTTTTAAAAGGGAGGTGGGAGGGATGGTGGGGGGGGGGGAACAGAAATGATGAAGGCAACTCAGCCTAGGCTTATCAAACACCCAACAGCTGTTTATGGCAGCACGTTTTCCTTCAATTCATTACAGCATCTCATTTTTCTTTTTTTTCTTTTTTTTTTTTTAAAAAAAAAACAAATTAAAAAAAACCCCAAAGTCTCATTTTAAGACCCTAACTTAATTTGCAGAGGAAAAAAACCCCCCACCATTTCCTACTTCTTCATGTCCACTTTGGATAAAAACGCAAGTCTCGTGTTTGACATTCAAATTAAAGAAAGCCATTCGCTAGCCGGGAAAGGATGGGTGAAGGTGGTGCTTCCTATCACGGCTATACTTATTCCGACAAAACCATTAAGGATGTGATTTAAACGCCCCCGACTAATACAGACATAATCTATGTCTTTAATTTCAACAATGAGGCATTTTCATTTCCAAGCGGTGGGCCTGGGAAGCTAAGCGGCTCAACGCATCTGTCTAGTTGCAGTTATCTTAATTTTTGCCTTATTCCGCCTCCACACCCCCGCTTGAAAATGTGCTTTCTTGTCCTCCACTTATTTGATTAACTGAGCCCCAACCTTAATGCAGATCCTTGGCATGCAGGACCAAGTTGATTATTAATAAAAAAAATCTTGGAATTAACACTTGGAATACAAAGGTCCAGTTTTGGTTACCACAACGCAAAGAAGATGCTGAGACTCTAGAAAGAGTACAGAGAAGAGCAACAAAGATGATCAGGGGACCGGAGGCTAAAACGTAGGAAGAATGGTCGAAAGAATTGGGTATGTCTAGTCTAAGAGACAGAGAAGGACTAGGGGTGACATGATGGCAGGGTCCTAATATTTGAGGGGCTGCCACAAAGAAGAGGGAGTCAACCTCAATTGTAGGATGAACAGTTGAGAGAGTTAGGAAGGTCTAGTCCAGGGGTAGGCAACCTTGGCTCTTTTATGACTCGTGGACTTCAACTCCCAGAATTCCTGAGCCAGCCATGCTGAGGAGAAATGGAGAGGTTTCCAAGCTGAGCCATGCTGGCTCAGGAATTCTGGGAGTTGAAGTCCACAAGTCATAAAAGAGCCAAGGTTGCCTACCCCTGGTCTAATCTGTTGAAGAGAAGGACTAGGGATGACATGAGGATAGTTTTCCAATATTCATACTATTTAGCCTTCAGAACCCTTAACTCTCTCCCTCCCTCCCTCCCTCCCTTCCTTCCTTCCTTTGCCTCTCCCTTTCTTTTTCTTTCTTTCTTTCTTTCTTTCTTTCTTTCTTTTCTTTCCTTTCTTTCCTTTACTTTCCCTTTCTTTCTTTTTTCCTTCCTTCCTTTTTTTCTTTTCTTTCCCTTTCTTTTTCTTTCCTTTCTTCCTTCCTTGTTTCTTTCCTTTACTTTCCCTTTCTTTCTTTTTTCCTTCCTTCCTTCTTTCTTTTCTTTTCTTTCCCTTCCCTTTCCTTCTTTTTCTTTCCTTTTTTGTTTCTGTTTCTTTATTTCTTTCCTTTACTTTCCCTTTCTTTCTTTTTTCCTTCCTTCCTTCCTTCTTTCTTTTCTTTTCTTCTCTTTCCCTTTCCTTCTTTTTCTTTCCTTTCTTTGTTTCTTTGTTTCTTTCCTTATTTCTTTCCTTTACTTTCCCTTTCTTTCTTTCTTTCTTTCTTTCTTTCTTCCTTCCTTCCTTCTTTCTTTCCTTTACTTTCCCTTCTTTTTCTTTCTTTCTTTCTTCCTTCCTTCTTCCTTTCCTTTCCTTTCCTTTCCTTTCCTTTCCTTCCTTCCTTCCTTTCCTTCCTTCCTCCCTCCCTCCCTCCCTCCCTCCCTCCCTCCCTCCCTCCCTTCCTTCCTTCCTTCCTTCCTTCCTTCCTTCCTTCCTTCCTTCTGGATGACTTACAAATAACCTTTGTTGCTCTTCTCTGCATTCCTTCTAGGGTCTCGGCATCTTTTTTTGTATCGTGGTGACATTTAAGGTTTTGTACCTTTGTTTTATGTTGTTTGTAAACTGACCAGCGTTGCTGGAGAGTGAGACGGGCAGCAGATAAATTTAATACATAAATACTGGTAGTCCTTGACTTACAACTATTTACTTAGTGATGACTCAACGGTACAACGGCACTGAAAAAAGTGACTGAGGACCGTGTTTCACACTTACGACCGTGGCAGCCTCCCCACGGTCACGTGATCAAAATTCAGACACTTGGCAACGGACTCACACTTACGACGGTTGCTGTGTCCCAGGGGTCACGCGATCCCCTTTTGCGACCTCAAGACAATGGGGAAACCAGATTCACTTAACAACCGGGTTACTGACTTAACAACAGCAGTGATCCCCTGTGGCAAAACGTCTCGCTTAGCGACAAAAATGTTGGGGCTCAATTGTGGTCGTAAGTCGAGGACCACCTGTACGTGAACACTAACTGCGTCGATGCAAAAGCTGGCAAACTGACAACCTTCGCTGGTTTTGTCCAGTACGGCCTGCTCCGTGCTTCTCCAATCTCACTTAAATGGGTTTTGATTGAATTTTTCGCCCACGTGTTTCTTTCCCGACAATGAAAGCTTCCGAGAGAGAGAGAGAGAGAGAGAGAGACCGGCATCCAAAGTTGCCAGCTTGACATTATTTGGGAAACATGGCATTACTACAGAACGAAAGTACACCTTGGCCTTTCTCGGGCGGCCAGAATCCCCGCCCTCAGCCCCTCCGACCGGATCCAGACTGACGCAGGGAGGATCAATAGAAAGAATGAAGTCATGCTGATCTGTTGCAATGAAGAGATGGGGCAATTCAGAAATGCAATTAGCGGGCTGCGATCTGACAGCCCTGATGTGGCGGTTAGGATAGGACGGTGAATTTTGCCTTTTGCAGACTAACAGAGCTGGAAGGGACCTTGGAGGTCATCTAGTCCAACCCCTATAATACAGTGGTGGCGAACCTATGGCACGGGTGCCAGAGGCGTCACTCAGAGCCCTCTCTGTGGGCACGCGCGCTGTCGCCCCAGTCCTAGGCCTTCAGCTGGGTTTTATAAAACCTTTTTGCTTTAGGCCTCGGCCGCAATGTGCAAAAAAAAAAAAAAAGGTTCAATCAGTCAATTTCAACTTCTCGCGGGAAAAAAAAAGATCTTGCAAAGTTGGAATTGATTGATTGAACTTTTTAGTCCCACCCAGTCTGCCGTTACCACCGCAGCCACACCCACCCAATGGGCCACGGTCCACCCAATGGGCCACACCTACCCGGCACTCGACGATACATAAGTGGGTTTTGGGTTGCAGTTTGGGGACTCGGTCTCTTAAAGGTTCGCCATCAACTGCTATAATACTATTTCAGACAAATGGCTGTCCAATCTTTTCTTAAAAACCTTCAATGTTGGAGCACCCACAACTTCTGGAGGGAAGCCATTCCACTGGTTAGAATAGAATAGAGCTGGAAGGGACCTTGGAGATCTTCTAGTCCAGCCCCCTGCTCAGGTAGGAAACTCAATATCTTCTTAAAAACCTCCAGTGTTGGAGCATCCACAACTTCTAGAGAGTTAATCTAGAATCTAGTTCCACTGATTAATTGTTCTGACTGTCAGGAAATTCCTCCTTAGTTCTAGGTTGCTTCTCTCCTTGATTAGTTTCAATCCATTGTTTCTTGTCCTGCCTTCAGGCACTTTGGAGAATAGCTTGACTCCCTCTTCTTTGGGGCAGCCCCTGAGATATTGGAACACTGCTATCATGTCCCCCTCGTCCTTCTCTTCATTAAACTAGACACACCCAATTCAATCAACCGTTCCTTATATGTTTTAGCCTCCAGTCCCCTAATCATCTTTGTTGCTCTTCTCTGCACTCTTTCTAGAGTCTCAACATCTTTTTTACATCGTGGTGACCAAAACTGGATGCCGTATTCCAAGTACGGTCTTGAGGAAGGGAAGTTGCATCAAAGAAAAGTCGTAAGAGACAGGAAGGGAGTATAGAAAAAAAATCACCATACGATTACTTTTGACATGAAATGGCCCCTCAAAAATACCAACGTGGTCATATCACCGACAGCAAATTCACAGGGACACTGCGACCGTCATAAATACAGTACGTGCCAGTCGCCAATCATCTGAATTTTGATAATGTGACATAGGGATGCTGTAACGATTTTAAGTGTGAAAAGTGTTCCTAACCATTTTTTTTTCAGTGCTGTTGTAACTTGAAGGGGTCATTAAGCAAATGGTTATAAGTCGAGGACTACCTGAATAAAGACTCCCGCCCTGGGCTAGGGGTTGGACTAGATGACCCCCGAGGTTCCCTTCCCATCCTTTTGATTCTATGATCCCATGACCAGCAGGAATGTCAGAACTCTTCGGAATCCTTTGATATTAGGGATCCTGGGTGCTTTTCTAAGCTTAGTTGTTTTCTTGCAGACGTTTCATCACCCAATTAGATTACATCATCAGTGCACTCATTATGTTATAGCACTGATGATGCTACCTAGTTGGGTCATGAAACGTCCGCAAGAAAACCACCAAGCTCAGAGAGCACCAAGGACCCCACAGTCCTCCTCTTCCTCTTCCTCCTCCTCCTCCTCCTCTCTACAAACCCCTCTCCCTCCCAGCACTGATGATGTTACCTAGTTGGGTCATGAAACGTCCGCAAGAAAACCACCAAGCTCAGAGAGCACCAAGGACCCCACAGTCCTCCTTTTCCTCCTCCTCCTCCTCCTCTCTACAAACCCCTCTCCTTCCCAGCATTGATGATGCTACCTAGTTGGGTCATGAAACGTCCGCAAGAAAACCACCAAGCTCGGAGAGCACCAAGGACTCCCTCATTTCAACTCTGAGTTACACATATTTTTAATCGGTCCTTTACATCAGGCGAGAAAGAGAGACATTACCATAGAAGATGATTTCCCAAATGCAGACGATATTTCTCCGAGTAATTTTCAAGGGCTGTCCCGGGGAAAAAATGCCCTGCAGTAATCAATCAAGGCCTGGGACCAACTTGTGGGAGTTTTTCCTGCGGGGCTGAAAAAGATTTATCTCTCTCTCTCTCTCTCTCTCTTCCCCATCTAGAGCAGGACCGATGAGAGAGTGCAGAGAAGGCCAGGCCGATGATACCTAGATACATATTAATCCATCCATTATGTTCCTGGGGTACTCTAAGCCCAGCCCCCTCCTGCATTCCACCGTCTCTACATTTGGTAATTTAATTAAGGTGGCAGCTTAAAGATCAGGCCGGCAGATTAGAGGCCGTTGACTTGCTTGAGAGATCAAGAAAGCAAATTGATAAACGCCAGAGCAAAGGTGGGCTGTGTGAGAAGACAGAAAGGGAGGAGGGGGCCCTACGCATCGGGGGCTCTGACTGAGTGATCAAGGTCAGCTCCGGTTCATTAAAAATCTTTGGGGAGCCTGGCTCATTATGGACAGGGCTGCTCCACGGGCTTTGCTTGCTTTTAAGATGTTTGCTGACATTTGCAAGGAGTGGACTGGGAGGGTTAATCATTTTTGAGATGGGGAGAGGGAAAATATTATAGGCAGTCCTCAACTTACGACTGCAATTGAGCCAATTTCTGTTGATAAGCAAGGCAGCTGGTATAGGGTTTCCTACCTGAGCAGGGGGTTGGACTAGAAGACCTCCAAGGTCCCTTCCAACTCTGTCATTCTATTCTATTCTATTCTATTCTATTCTATTCTATTCTATTCTATTCTACTCTACTATTCTATTCTAAGCTATGCTACGCTATTCTACTCTACGCTATTCTATTCTATTCTATTCTATTCTATTCTATTCTATTCTATTCTAAGCTATGCTATGCTACTCTATTCTACTCTACTCTACTCTACTCTACTCTACTCTACTCTACTCTACTCTACTCTACTCTAATAAGCTACGCAACTCTATTCTATTCTACTCTAAGCTATGCTATGCTACTCTATTCTATTTTACTCTAAGCTACGCTACTCTATTCTATTCTACTCTTCTTCTTCTTGTGCCATATCTGTTATCGGATGTTGGCGATCATGTTAGCGATCCTGTTTTTATCAGCAGCCGCACGAAAAAGTGCTGCTGAGTTTTGTCCAAACCAGTCCCTTAGATTTTGAAGCCACGATGTTCTTCTTCTGCCTGGACCTCGTTTGCCTTCCATCTTTCCCTGGAGGATTAAATGGAGTATGCCGTATTTTTCTGGGTGTCGCATCACATGTCCGAAATATTCTAATTTTCATTTTTTAATTGTTTTGATGATTTCCCTTGACTTTCCCAGGTGGCTTATCACCTCCTCATTTCTGATCCTGTATTCTACTCTACTCTACTCTAAGCTATGCTACCCTTACTCTTCTCTATTCTATTCTATTCTATTCTATTCTATTCTATTCTATTCTATTCTGTTCTGTTCTGTTCTGTTCTGTTCTACTCTACTCTACTCTACTCTAAGCTATGCTACCCTTACTCTTCTCTATTCTATTCTATTCTATTCTATTCTATTCTATTCTGTTCTGTTCTGTTCTGTTCTACTCTACTCTACTCTACTCTACTCTACTCTACTCTACTTTACTCTACTCAGTATGAACTCATTGCCAAGTGTCTGAATTTTGATCACATGAATCATGGGGATGCCGCAAAAGTCATAACTGTGAAAAATGATCATAAGTCACTTTTTGTTCAGTGCCGTTGTAACTTTGAACAGTCGCTAAACGAACTGTTGTAACTTGCAACCAAAGCTCGTAAAAAGGGGCAAAATTCATTGAAGAAATGTCTCCCTTGACAACAGACACGCTGTTGCGTGTCGAGGACTCTCTGTAATGTCTGAACCCAACAACAATCCTCGGTTAAGCCTCTGGGCTAGATTCCAAGCCCAGGGCTCCGGCTTTAAAAGTCTGCCTTTGCCCGCCGAGCGTTTTTCTCTTTTACGCAGCGAAAGCCGCGGTCCGGGAAAAACCCTCTTGGATAATGTTTAACACGTCTCCATCGATCGTGCCCATCACAAATTCATGAGAGGAGGCAGAGAGCAAGGAGTCTGGCAGGGCGCCCAAACTGTTCTGCATTGCTTAAGGAGAGCGATTCGGTCTTTAAGGTCTAATTGGAACCTCTGATCTCATTTTATTAAAGCCTGGGTCTTCTTGCACAAGTCTGCAAAACGTCGGCAACGGTACATCTCCAGGATTTAAGGAGTCCAGAGTTACAGAAAGCCAGGATCGGAGAGAAAGAATCCCGGTGTCAGTTTATCGAATTCCGTATTCCTGATGCTCAAATGGAGAAATATGCACGTTGGGTTACTTTTGCGGATCAAAATATGCGAATCGGTCCGGTGCCAGCAGCTGGTCTCCTCAATTTACCAGTCCTTCTCTCAGCTGCCTAAGCACATCAGAAGTGGTAAAAAGACACAGAAAACAGGGACCCTAAACCTTTTCCACCGTCCCATCGGCTAAATGTCACGCAAATGTAATCAGTGGAAAAGTTGGGAGTCATAAAACTTGGATCAAGGAGTGGAGACGTCTTTATAGCTTCGTCTCTCATCGGCTCCAATTTTTCCCTTAACATTTTATTAGCCTGAGTTGAATCTTTCTCCTTTTTCCTACTGGACATTTTCCAAAAAAAACCCAAAAAAACCCTTTTAATGTTTTAAGTGCTAGAATGACTTAAGGACAGGTAGCCCTTGATGTACGACCGCGATTCGGTTGAACCTTTCCGTTGCTAAGCGAGACAGCTGTTAAGTGAGCTTTGCCCCCGTTTTACGACCTTTCTTGCCACCGTTGTTAAGTGAAACGCTGCAGTTGTTGAGTTAGCAACACGGTTGTTAAGTGAATCTGGCTTCCCCGTTGACTTTGCTTGTCAGAAGTCCGCAAATGGGGATCGCATGACCCTGGGACACCGCGACCCGTCATAAATACGAGTCATTTGCCAAGCGTCTGAATTTTGATCACATGACCCTGGGGATGCTGCAACGGTCGTTAAGTGTGAAAAACGGTCATAAGTCCCTTTTTTCAGTCAGTGCCGGTGTAACTTTTGAACGGTCACTAAATGAACTGTTGTAAGTCCTTCTTGGTAAAACCACAAATGGCCATCATTAAAATTATAAAATGGAGGAGGATTCAGCTTTCAAGCCACCACCACTCCCGTTTCAAATTGTTTGTTGACCTGAGGTCAGCCAGATAGCTGTTGTGCATGCAAAAAAGGGACAATTCTTTGAATTATTACAATCTGTGGGGTCCTTGGTGTTCTCTGAGCTTGGTTGTTTTCTTGCAGACGTTTCATGACCCAACTAGGTAACATCATCAGTGCTAGAAGGGAGGGGGGATGCAGAGAAGAGGAGGAGGAAGAGGAGAAAGACAACTGTAGGGTCCTTGGTGCTCTCTGAGCTTGGTTATTTTCTTGCAGACGTTTCATGACCCAACTAGGTAACATCATCTGTTTTAGAAGAGAGTGGAGTTGACTCTCTGTTTATATAGATTTAACAGCCTCATCAAGGAATCACCAAAGACACGCCTACCAACATCCATAGGACAAATCAATAATTCCCATAACACCCTTAACCCAGTCAATCACTAATCCGATCAGATTGCCTTGCGATTCTGAGATTGTATAAGAAGTTGTAAATTTGGGAATGTGGACTCACTTCTTATTTCTCCAAGAAGTGCCTGGTATCCCTTGAAGTCTCTGAGCGTTAGAATGGGATGGGATGGGATGGGATGGGATGGGAT
>NW_015392562.1:14033-16533 GCF_001527695.2 Protobothrops mucrosquamatus | reverse complement strand
TTTCTTTAGGAAGCAAAAAATAAAAGGATGGAGGAAGTAAAGGTTTGGTATGGTTTTTAGCAATAGCGCTTAGATTTATATGCCGCTTCGCAGTGCTTTACAGCCCTCTAAAAGAGTCAGCCTATTTGCCTCCCTCCCCAACAAACTGGGTCCTCATTTTACCGACCTCGGAAGGATGGAAGGCTGAGTCGACCGTGAGTCGGTCAGGATCGAACTCCTGACAGTGGGCAGAGTCAGCCTGCAATACCGCATTCTAGCCGCTGCGTCACCACGGCTCTCTTTTAAATGTATTTTACTTATGAGATTTATAGGCCGTCCAAAGAAAAGATGATCTTTTTATTATTTTTAATCGTGTTGTTTTAATATACAAAACCAAACGTTTTGGCCTGTGATGTGATTCTTAAAATCCAGACCTTTTTTTAATCATTTATTTCTGGGTTGGTTTTTTTTGTAAGTGATATGCAACCCCCTACGTTAATGGCTCTAGGTAATACGCCAAGTCCAAGAGGCAGATCTAATCTTTGACCCATATGAGAATAACGGAATAACAGAATTGGAAGGGACCTTGGAGGTCTTCTAGTCCAACCCCCTACTCAAGCAGGAGACCCTAGACCATTTCAGACAAATGGCTGTCCAGTCTCTTCTTAAAAACTTCCAGTGTTGGAGCATCCACAGCTTCTGGAGGCGGGTTGTTCCACTGGTTAATTGTTCTCATTGTCAGGAAGTTTCTCCTTCGTTCTAGGTTGCTTCTCTTCTTGATGAGTTTCCATCCGTTGCTTCTTGTCCTGCCTTCAGGCGCTTTGGAGAATAGCTTGATTCCCTCTTCTTTGGGGCAGCCCCTGAGATACTGGAACACTGCTATCTTTTCCCCACTCATCCTTCTCTTCATTAAACTAGGCAGACCCCATTTCAGCAACCATGATTAGCCCAAAGTCATCCAATCAGCTTTCATGGCTAAGGTGAGAGTAGGACTCACAGACTCCTCATGCCTCGTGCCTTAATTACTAGACCAAACGGGCTTTCTTCCCTTAACTTACTAATTATTCATATTTGGTAGTCACTCTACAATCAGAATGGCTCAGAATATATATATATACATACATATACACATACACACACACACACACACACACACACACACACACACACACACATATACATGTCTCCCAATTTAATTCTTTACTCTTTGTCAGAAAAAAAGAAATTTGGATATAAAAATATTTCGCAGTTGCGACTTGAGCCTGCTCTATGCCCCTAGTTGGGGGCGGCAAGGCAAGAGATATTGTAAAAAGAGTAAACTGCAGTATGGCAGTTGAAAATGTCAAGGTGTTCACAATCAGACCAATCTGTCTGAACTCCCTATTCCGATTGCAACAAAGATGATCAGGCGACTGGAGGCTAAAACATACAAGGAACGGTTGCTGGAATTGGGTATGTCTAGTTTAATGACGAGAAGGATGAGGGGGTACAGATAGCAGTCTTCCAATATCTCAGGGGCTGCCCCAAAGAAGAGGCAGTCAAGCTCTTCTCCAAAGCCCCTGAAGGCAGGACAAGAAGCAACGGATGGAAACTAATCAAGGAAAGAAGCAACCTGCAACTGAGGAGAAACTTCCTGATGGTGAGAACAATTAACCAGTGGAACAACCTGCCTCCAGAAGCGGTGAATGCTCCAACACTGGAAGTTTTTAAGAAAAGACTGGACAGCCATTTGTCTGAAATGGGATAGGGTTTCCTGCCTGAGCAGGAACTAGACTAGATGACCTCCAAGGTCCCTTCCAACTTTATTATATATATATATTCTGCGACTCCCAGTCTGTATTTCACAAATGAGCGGAACCGATTCAGCTAGATAAACAGGGTGGCTTTTAATTTTTTTTAAAAAAAAAGAGAGAGAGAGGGAGAGCATCACAAACGGCTCTGTCGACGTAATAAAATGAGGTTGTGCGTGTGGTTTTGGGTCTGTGCGCGAGAGACACGCGCCCTTCTTAGCTCATGCAGTTCTTGCACCGCTGCAAGCCGTTCTCGTTGCAAGCCGTGCACCGGAGGGCTTTGAAGGAGTCTGTGAAACAGTTCCGGAACATGGACATTTTGCTCCCATGGCACGTGAAGCAGGGAAGGAAGCCGAAGCCCCCGCAGGAGAGGCATTCGTGCGGGTGTTGAACTCTCTACAGAAAGGGGAGGGGGAGGGAAAGAACAATGGCATCTATTAGTTGCAGGAACAGACCCATGTCTCCCAACCCCAGCAAGTTTAAGATGTGCGCCCTTCAGCTCCTCCAAAGTTGCAGTCCTTCGTGCTCCCTGAGTTTGGTTCTTTCCTTGCAGAGATTTCATTAACCAGAGGTGACAACCTCAGTGTTAGAAAGGAGTGGGGCTTTCTTGAAGACGTTTTATTACCCAACTAGATAACATAATCAGTGTTGGAAGGGAGTGGGATTTGTGGAGAGGAGGAGGGGGAGGAGGAGGAGGAGGAGGAGGAGGAGGAGGAGGAAGAGGAGGAGGA
>NW_015392562.1:9803-12999 GCF_001527695.2 Protobothrops mucrosquamatus | reverse complement strand
TAAGAGGTCCTGCAGCTCCCCCGATTCATTCATTGACAAAATTTTCTCAGCACCCTAGAAGGAAAGAGGCAAAATCCGTTAGTTGGTGTCTGGGAGGGTAGGTGTATACGTGAGTGTCTGTGTGTGAGTAGGACAGAGAGAGAGAGAGAGAGAGAGGAGGGTGGAAGGTGGTTATTTTGGAGAATTTAACAAAGGAGAAACTTTCTTTTTGCAAAAGGCCTTGATAGAAATCACACTTTTTTCCAGCTGAACCAAGTCAAGCCTGTCGAACAAATTCCATTTGTCTAAATGGCGCTACACGATCATCGCCAAAGGTGGCCTTCCTATAAAAATAGGGTTAAAAAGCACTTCATCACATTTAATTTCTTCATATACGTTTGCATCAGAGATTCTTACTACACGCATAAGAGAAATTGAGGGCTTTTTGTTGTTGTTGTTGTTGTTTTTGCAGTTCAAGGATCTCCAACCCTGAATTCACACAGAGCTGGTTAAGTATAAAGGGGAAAAGTCTATGGAGATTCTCCGTTATCCAGGTCAGGGTTGTCCCAAAAGTGCTTTTTTCAGGAGGCAACTGGAGTTTCTGGTTTTTCTCTGAAGACGTTTCGCTTCTCATCCCAGAAGCTTCTTCAGCTCTGACTGGATGGTGGGGAAGGGAAGGATTTATACTCCTTGCAGACAGCTGGTCATTTGCCTTCTTGTAGAGAGTCGTTGAGGCCACTTGGAGGTTTAATCTGTGTCCTCAGTGGTGCTTTTTCAACTGGACTTTCTTGTGTTTCTTTGAAGACTTTTCGCTTCTCATCCCAGAAGCTTCTTCAGCTCTGACTGGATGGTGGGGAATAGAAGCTTTTAGTCTAGTCAGAGCTGAAGAAGTTTCTGGGATGAAAAGTGAAAGATCTTCAAAGAAAAGTAAGAAAGTCCAGTTGCCTCCTGAAAAAGCCCCTTTGGGACAACCACGACTGGAATGACTGAGAATCTCCATATATTTTTAGCCATGCATTTTGGGATGAACACCCTCCGAGTGGTGTGGGAGTATGAATGGATTTCCAGAAAATTTTTTTGCAGACTATAGGAACCATTTGCGCCACTCAGGTGACCCTGAGGACACAGACAAATCTCCAAGTGGCCTCAAGGACTCTCTAAAAGGATGCAAATGACCAGCCTTCTGCGAGGAGTATAAATCCTTCCATTCCTCCACCATCCAGTCAGAGCTGAAGAAGCTTCTGGGATGAGAAGTGAAATGTCTTCAAAGAAAAGCAAGAAAGTCCAGTTGAAAAAGCACCACTGAGGACAGAGATAAACCTCTAAGAGGCCTCAACGACTCTCTTAAAAGGATGCAAATGACCAGCTGTCTACAAGGAGTATAAATCCTTCCATTCCCCACCCTCCAGTCAGAGCTGAAGAAGCTTCTGGGATGAGAAGCGAGACATCTTCAAAGAAAAGCAAGAAAGTCCAGTTGAAAAAGCACCACTGAGGACACAGACAAACCTCCCAAGTGGCCTCAACAACTCTCTAAAAGGATGCAAATGACTAGTTTTCTGCAGGGAGTATAAATCCTTCCATTTTCTCACCATCCAGTCAGAGCTGAAGAAGCTTCTGGGATGAGAAGCGAAACGTCTTCAAAGAAAAGCAAGAAAATCCAGTTGAAAAAGCACCACTGAGGACACAGACAAACCTCCAAGTGGCCTCAACGACTCCCTAAAAGGATGCAAATGACCAGCTGTCTGCAAGGAGTATAAATCCTTCCATCCTTCACCATCCAGTCAGAGCTGAAGAAGCTTCTGGGATGAGAAGCGAAACGTCTTCAAAGAAAAAAAGGAAGTCCAGTTAGTTGCCTCCTGAAAAAAAGCACTTTTGGGACTGTAAAGGGAAAAGTGATGAAAAGGCTTAGGAAGCAGCTGTGAAAAATTAAAACAATTCCGTGGTTCTTTCTGCTAATCAGAGAAGATCCGATGAACATTTCTATGTAACACTCGGAAAGGGAACATTTTTGCTGCTATGGAGTCAAGATCCAATCCCATTTTGGCAGTGGGTCAGCCCTCCGTGTGAAAGTGTTTGTGCAAGTCTGACGTGACCTCAACTAATGTCAGCATATTGTCAAATTTGAGTGCTGAAGCATTGCTGGGGTGTCTTGCAATCAATGCAGGATTGCCAACTGGATCAGGACTGGCTGACCTTTCTTCTAACCAAAGCCACGTTGGAATCAGGGTTTATTTCTGGAGAGTTGTGGCATCACAGGATGAAAGTGAAGAGTGGGCCATAGGTGAGGGCTTTTTTCTGTCTTTGATGGGTTTCCTTTTCTGTATTTTCTGATCTCCAACAGCGAGGGTGAAGAAAAACAAAACAAAACAAAAAAGCATTTGCTAAAGATCAGCGCCGACACCAGCATGGAAAAAACGTAAGAAATATAAAAAAACCAAGCTTTTGTTCTTTCTAAAGGCCCCTTTTTCTCAAATCATAACAAGTTTCTCTCCTGTGTGAGTCCTCTGGTGTTTTAATAATAATAATAATAGTAAAGTTGGAAGGGACCTTGAAGGTCATCTAGTCCAACCCCCTGCTCAGGCAGGAAACCCTATACCATTTCGGACAAATGGCTGTCCAGTCTCTTCTTAAAAACTTCCAGTGTTGGAGCATTCACTGCTTCTGGAGGCAGGTTGTTCCACTGGTTAAATCAAAGGGAGACGAAGCAAGAATGGAGTCTGGAAACAGCTTGAAGTACGATGAGATGTTGGCCACCACTGTGAGATCAAAACCCGTCCCTTTGGGTGCATGTCTGAATGTGGGTCTTCCATTCACGTGGTGGTGGCCACCACCTTGATTTTTTGGACCCCCCTTCCCAGGGACATCTGCTACTGCCTGCAACCCAATGGGTTGGTCTACACCAGGGGTTCCCAACTGGGGGTGCGAGATGATATTCCAGGGGGTGCGAAAACTTGGGTTTTCAAAATTACAGTGTATATGCATAATTTGTTGCCGTTAGTTTGAACTTTTGTAAGGGGTGCGAGAATATATCAGAAGTCTTCTAGGGCTGCGGGGTATAGAAAAGTTCTTGACCGGTAGTGTTAAAAGAAAAAACAGGTCCAGTTCCAAGCCGGGAATAAAATGGAGGCTGCTGAGGAAGGAAGGAAGGAAGGAAGGAAGGAAGGAAGGAAGGAAGGAAGGAAGGAAGGAAGGAAGGAAGGAAGGAAGGAAGGAAGGA
>NW_015392562.1:0-5626 GCF_001527695.2 Protobothrops mucrosquamatus | reverse complement strand
GAAGGAAAATGGGAGGGAAGGAGGAAAAGGGAAGGGAAAGGGGAAGTGGAAGTGGAAGGGGGCGGAAGGAAGATGGGAAGAAGGAAGATGGGGAGGGAGGGAGGAAGGAAGGAAGGAGGGAAGGAAGGAAGCGAGAGGGAGAGGGGGAGAAGGAAGAAGGAGGAGGAAGGAAGAAGGAAGCTAATTTTTTGTGGCCCAGGCCCAGAATGGACTTCCGGAAGTGGCATCCACACAGAGAACCAGTTCTTCACCTGTTTGAATCCCACCACTGGACCAGCCTGTCATACCGCTTCTCAATTTCATCCCGGTTGACTTGACTTACGGCAAGTCACGTAAGCAAGGTTAAAAAGAGTAGAGGGAGGACCTCAAAAGAAATTGAGGAAGGGTCTCTGCGTCGCCCTGTCGTACAGGCAGTCCTCAACTTACAACCGCTGGTTTAGTGACCGTTTGAAGTCGCAAGGGCACCGAAAAGGCGATTTACGACCGTCCCCGTGCTCAAAACTCAGATGCTTGGAAACCGGCTCGTATTTATGACGGCTGCAGCATCCCGGGTTCGCACGATCCCCTTTTGCGAGGCAAAATCAAAGGGGAAGCCAGATTCACTTAGCAACCGTGTTACTCAACGAACAACGGCAGCGAACCGCTCCACAAATGCGGCCAGACGGTCATAAAACGGGACAAAAATTCACTCAACACACCGTCTTACTTCGGAACAGAAATTTCGGGTTTCTCAGGTGTGGTCATAAGTCAAGTCTGCATTTATCCTTATCTGAGGTGTGTGTGTGTGTGTGTGTGTGTCCTTTTAACTGTCTGGAGGCAGCCTTTTCCCAACTTCCTTTCGATAATGTGGGAAGCGGCGTTTGGGATTTTTGAATTATTTAGGGGATTTCTTTTAATTTTTTATCACTGTGGCCTCCCAGCAGACGTGGCATTTTCACAGAAGCATCCTTGGCTGCTGGAAAAGGGAGAGTTTAAATAAGGCTGAGGTTCTTAATTAGCCCGCGATGCTTTATTCGTAGCCCCCGGTTCAGATGAGGACATATGCTAATTATTGAAAGAAGGCAGCATTCCAAAAAGGATATATTTTTTAATGATGGTTTTTATTGTGCTGCCTGATTTCTTCGGCAACCCAAAGGAATAGTCCAACGGGAGTAGGGGAGGGAGACATGGTGGGGGGTGGGGAAAAGGATGAATTATAAGACTTCTGCATGGGAAATATACTTCTCCCCAGAGTCCATTTGATGTACATCTTTCTTGGCTTCGGGGGAAGTGTTTTTATTCGTGCATTTCAACGTACCCCAGGGGTGTAATAAAGCAGATATATTTCATCGTTATGTGAGTCTGCCATCTTGGATTT
Organism: Protobothrops mucrosquamatus; assembly: GCF_001527695.2. Taxonomy (NCBI): domain Eukaryota; kingdom Metazoa; phylum Chordata; class Lepidosauria; order Squamata; family Viperidae; genus Protobothrops; species Protobothrops mucrosquamatus. The sequence continues at coordinate 4,269 of NW_015392562.1, read as the reverse complement.
CAAAACACATTTGCCAAGGATTTTCTAAGGAGAAACAGAGACTGGCACCCACCTCGGAATAACAGAACGGGAAGGGATCTTGGAGGTCTTCTAGTCCAACCCCCTGCTCAGGCAGGAAACGCTAGACCATTCCAGACAAATGGCTGTCCAATCTATTCTTTAAAACTTCCAGTGTTAGAGCATCCACAACTTCTCACTGTCAGGAAGTTTCTCCTTAGTTCTAGGTTGCTTCTCTCCTGGATGAGTTTCCATTCGTTGCTTTTTTCCTGCCTTCAGGTGCTTTGAAGTAGAGCTTGACTCCCTCTTCTTTGGGGCAACCCCTGAGATATTGGAAGACTGCTATCATGTCCCCCCTCGTCCTTCTTTTCAATAAACTGGACAGACGCAATTCCAGCAACCGTTATAGAAGAATAGAATAGAGTAGAGTAGAGTAGAGTAGAGTAGAGTAGAGTAGAGTAGAGTAGAGTAGAGTAGAGTAGAATAGAATAGAATAGAATAGAATAGAATAGAATAGAAAAAATAGAATAGAAAAAATAGAATAGAATAGAATTAAAGAATAGAATTAAAGAATAGAATAGAAAAGAAAAGAATAGAAAAGAAAAGAGTAGAGTAGAATAGAATAGAATAGAAAAGAAAAGAATAGAGTAGAGTAGAGTAGAATAGAATAGAAGAGAATAAAATTAAAGAATAGAATTAAAAAATAGAATAGAATAGAATAGAATTAAAGAATAGAATTAAAGAATAGAATAGAGTAGAGTAGAGTAGAGTAGAGTAGAGTAGAGTAGGGTAGGGTAGGGTAGGGTAGGGTAGGGTAGGGTAGAGTAGAATAGAATAGAATAGAATAGAATAGAATAGAATAGAATAACAGAGTTGGAAGGCACCTCGGAGGTCATCTAGTCCCCTGCTCAGGCAGGAAACCCTGTACCATTTCAGACAGGTGGCTGTCCAGTCTCTTCTTAAAATCTTCCAGTGTTGGAGCATTCACAACTTCTGGAGGCAGGTTGTTCCACTGGTTAATTGTTCTCAGTGTCAGGAAGTTTCTCCTCAGTTCTAGGTTGCTTCTCTCCTTGATGAGTTTCCATCCGTGGCTTCTTCTCCTGCCTTCAGGTGCTTTGGAGAAGAGGTTGACATCAACATTCCAAAGTGCCGACACTCTTTCTCTCCTGCTTCTTCAAAATCCATCTTTCCCTTCCCTAGAGCATCACCAGCAAAACCACAGCATGCTTCTGCACGGCCATCAGCTTTATTAAGGCAATTCGTCCTCGGCCCACGGCCACAATGGAGCCCAAAAATTTCCGCCGCTAAGTGAAACCTTGGTTAAGCAAGTTTGGCTCCGTTTTACGACCTCCTTTGCCGCCGTAGTTCAGCGAATCGCCGCAGTTGTTAAGTTCGTAAGAAGATTACGAAGGGAATTTGGCTGCCCCCATTTGACTTTGCTGGTCGGAAGGTCGCAAAAGAGGATCGCGTGACACACACACACACACACCCCGGGAACTCTGCGACCGTCATAAATATGAAACCAGGGGCCAAGCATCTGAATTTAGATCACATGACCGTGGGGATGGCGCAACGGTCGTAAGTGAAAGGCAAAAGCCGTTCTTTTGAAGACAGCAAAGTCCACATTTTGGACAGAGAAGACCACTGGTTTGAAAGAGGGTTCAAAGAGGCCATCTAGTCAAAACTGAACAGCCCTCTTTCAACAGAGGGGGGGGATACGACATCACCTATCTCCAGTCTACCACACAGCCCTTTCAGCAGTTCCAAGAAGGCTCCACACCCGTTTGCACCACTCAGGTGACCCTGAGGAGACAGGTAAACCTCCAAGTGGCCTCAACAACCCTCTCAAAGGAGGCAAACCACCAGCTGTCTACAAGGAGTATAAATCCTTCCCTTCCTCCACCATCTAGTCAGAGCTGAAGAAGCTTCTGGGATGAGAAGCGAAACGTCCTCAAAGAAAAATGAGAAAGTCCAGTTTCCTCCTGAAAAAGCTTCTTTGGGAGAAGGATGAAAGGGAAAGAGGAAAAGGAAGATGAGATGGAAGGAAGGAAGGAAGGAGAAGATAGGAGAGAGAGACAGAGACAGAGAGACAGAGAGAGAGAAAGAGGAGGAGCAGGAAAGAAAAAGGAAGAGGAGGTGAAGGATAAGGGAAAGAAAGAAGAGGAAGAAGAAGAAGGAAGAGGAGGAGTTTTTTTCAAATGGCCTCAATGACTCTCTAAAAGGAGGCAAAAGACCAGCTCTCTGCAAGGAGTATAAATCCTTCCCTTCCCCACCATTCAATCCGAAGCTGAAGAAGCTTCTGGGATGAGAAGCGAAACGTCTTCAAAGAAAAACAAGAAAGTCCAGTTGCCTCCTGAAAAAAAGCACCTTTGGGAGAATCTCCATAAATCTGTATTTTAAAAATTAAGTCTGGCTAATTCCATCTCACTTATTTGGGAGCTGAAAGACAAGTCCCCCAACATCCCAACACAGCCCCCTTATCTACTAGAGGGAAATCCATCTCTCTGCCCCAGAGGGAGAGCAGTTCAAATTCCTTCTCCTTGGATGCAGCTGAATCACATGTGGACTAGCATCATGGAGCCTTGTTCTCCATCCTGCAATACAAAACCCAAAGAACCAGCCCAGCAGTTGTTATGTCACCTTTTTTTTTTCCACGCTTGTTTTTAGAGTTCACACCCAAAGGAGGTAGAAAGGTGTTGTCATGGCAACTGCGTCCCCCCATCAGGAAGATGAAGGGGAAGAGGTTGCCATGGCGACTTTCCCCTCCACTTTAGGATTCATCAAGAGGGAAGTCTGAAAAGGTAAATCACCTCGCGCGTGCAGTGGAAGCGCTTTCTAGGGAGATGGGAGAGAGCCCGCTTTTCCCACGTCTACTTTGTCGTCCCTGCGAAAAACGGTCGTAAGTCGCATTGTTAGTGCCGTCGTAACTTTGAACGGTCACTAACTGAAGCGTTGTAAGTCAAGGACCACCTGTATAACTCCTTGGGTTGGGTGGACAGCATTAGGAAGCGAATTGGCTAAAACTCTGATCTGTCTGGAAACCATTACATGAAACGGCATTTATTTATTTTTATTTTTATTTTTAAATGGATTGGAATGTTTAACAGAAACAGATGGGATCCTTTTCCCCATGTGAAATTGGTTGAATAATAATAATAATAATAATAATAATAATAATAATAATAATAATAATAATAATAATAATAATAATAGAGTTGGAAGGGACCTTGGAGGTCATCTAGTCCAACCCCCTGCTCAGGCAGGAAACCCTACACCATTTCGGACAAATGGCTGTCCAGTCTCTCCTTAAAAACTTCCAGTGTTGGAGCATTCATAGCTTCTGGAGGCAGGTTGTTCCACTGGTTAATCGTCCTCACTGTCCTAAAATTTCTCCTTAGTTCTAGGTTGCTTCTCTCCTTGATCTGTTTCCATCAGTTGCTTCTTGTCCTGCCTTCAGGTGCTTTGGAGAGCAGCTTGACTCCCTCTTCTTGGGGGCAGCCCCTGAGATATTGGAAGACTGCTATCATGTCCCCCCTCGTCCTTCTCTTCATTAAACTAGACATACCCAATTCCAGCAACCGTTCCTTATATGCTTTAGCCTCCAGTCCCCTATTGAGAAGGGAAGCAGAGAAAGGGATCAAACAAGAGCAAAACCCCTCCACTTACCTCAAAGACTTTGCCTAAGTTGTCAAAGAGGACCTGGCCAGCGCTGACTTTATGCTTGACCCCTCTAACCGTCCCGTTTTTGCTGAGGATGTTGATCCATTTGGTACCAAACCCCCTATCTTTGGAGGCCCTCACAAAGGAGAACATGTCCCCTGTCTCCGTCTCATTCTCATCCCCTTCGGAGCTGAGGTGTCCGTTGTTCTGTCCATCCGACCCACTGAGACGGCTGTTGGGGTCGGTTTCCGAGCTGCTGGTATACTCCGAATCCAAGGAGTCAGAACTTTCTCCATCGGTGTAGACCTCCTTCAGGATTCTTCCGCTGTGGGAAGAGGCGATGCGGAATCGGACTTTCCGCGGAGGCCTACCCTCCTCAACCAGGGTGTTCCTCTTCAACATTGCCCTATCCGTCGACGGGACCCGCTTACATCATCCCGGTTTAGTTTGTCATTAGAGAGCGCCAGATTCTCACACTTATAACAATATCATAGTTGTCTTCCAGTGACAACAGGAGAGCTGACGTGAAGCCACCCGCTAAAGGAAAGAGGATGCCGGAGACGTTAACCGCACCGTTCTGCACTGAATTATGGATGGCCCGGTGTGCTATGG
>NW_015392561.1:42372-45097 GCF_001527695.2 Protobothrops mucrosquamatus | reverse complement strand
TATACTGTCCTGGGGTCACGTGATCCTCATTTGTGGTACTTGGCTGCTGCTGACTTGGCTAAGAAGCTGTGTGAACCAGCCCCAGCCATCTCTCTTCCTTGCGGGGGTGTCTCAAAGGTGGGGTGGGGGGGTCACAATATGGCAAGCCACAGCCCACGTGGATAAAAACCCCGTTCTACTTTTATGCTCCTCCTGCGGACGACTCTGCTCGCCCGTCTCTGTGTCCTGCCACGTACCTGCTCAGCCACTTCCCGTACGGACTGGACGCTTGTCCCATAAAGGTGGCTATTGTACTGTCCGGCCTCGATGAATTTGTGGCCTTGAATGTCCTTCTCCATCTTCTCCCGCGAAGCCACAAAGTGGTAATCTCGGCCGTCCACTTCGTACTCCCGTTTCGGCCGCGTGGTGTCTGCAAGGGAGGATTTGCGTCGCTCCCTTCCAGCGTAGGGTGGAGGAACCCTCTCCGTAGGAGCACACCCTGTGTCCCCTCCCTCCAAATCCATTTCCCCAGATCCAGTTAAGAGATCCAAAACCCCAGATCCCCCCCCCACAGGGGAGGACCGCTCTGCGGTGGACTCACGTGGCACGCAAGACCCGAATTTGTCTGGAAACTCAGAGAGGAGGTCGTCGTTGACACGGTCCTTGGTGGGCCCCAAAATAATGATCGGACGGGCATAATGAACTGGAACAAAAGGCAGACAAGTTAAAAAGAGGAAGGGTCATCATGATTAGAAGGGGGGGAATCCAAAACCCAAGCAGGGACCTCGAAATTTCGAGCCACTGAGATCATTTGCGGATAGCCCCAACAGTGCGTGCAAATGTGGGTAGGGTACGACTGCAATTGTGTCTGAGTTAAGATTCTCACAAAAGGGGAGACCACTGTCTCCCCCACTCCCCGGAATCATTGTCGTCCAAGTATTCCTCGATTTATAACTCCTTTAGTGACCATTTAAAGTTACAATGGCACTGAAAAAAGGGACTTATGACCATTTTTTTACACTTACGACGGTTGCAGCATCATGAAAATTTGGATGCTTGGCAACTGACTCATATTTATGACAATCGCAGCATCCTGGGGCCACTTTTTGCGACTTTCTGACAAGCACAATCCATGGGGAAGCTGGATTCACTTTACAACCCTGTTACTCACTTAACGACTAAAGTGATTCACTTAATAACCGCGCCAAGAAAGGTTGTAAAATGGGGCAAAACTCAGTTAACAAGTATCTCGGTTAGCAATATAAATTTGGGGTTGAATTGCGATTGTACATTGAGGAGTACCTGTATTTAAAAGTGGGCACAGTAGGACTCGGGAAACAAGGGACTATGCTGGAGGTGTGTGGTGTGTGTGATTGTGTGTGTGATTGTGTGTGTGTGTGTGTGTCCCAAAATTCAAGATGGCAGCTGTCGTCCGCAGATAAGCCCGGGGGTGCAAAAGGCCTATAGAGGCAAGTGTCTGCATTGGAAGGGAATTAATTAGCAGAATACTAGAACAACAAAATTGGAAGGACCTTGGAGGTCATCTAGTCCAAAGGTCACCAACCTTTGTCGGTTGGCGGACCGGAGGAAAAGGGAGGGAGGGAAGCATTTTACACATGTGCATGCGCACGTGGCCGCAAGCACCTACATGCTGCAAAGGGTTCGGGGCTAGCACCTGCGTGACACTAACCCTACCCCATTCTTGCGTGGCTCAGCGTCTTGTTTCTGCACGATGGCATCCGTTTTTGTGCCTTGTGCGGCAGTGACCCATTTTTGCACCCCGCAGCGCAGCAGCACCTCGTTTTCACACCCTGTGGCATGGTGGTGTCCCATTTTCATCCCCTGGGGTGTGGCGGTGGCCGTTTTCGTGCCTCGTGGCACGGCGTCCTGTTTTTGTGCCCCGCAACCATGGCGCTAGCACAAGTGAGGGGTGTGTGCGTGCACACACACACGCACGCACTGGCCAGCCTGTCCCACGGCCCAGTGGCCAACAGGCTACGGCCCACTACCGGGTAGCAGCCCACAGGTTGGGGACTCCTGATCTAGTCCAACCCCCTGCTCAAGCATGCAGGTGGGAGAAATCCAGGACACTTCCCCAGGTGTTCCAAATTGGCTTCATGGCTTTTTCTCCAGCTTTGGAACTGTTCAACTTTGATGTGATATCAAAGGAGAAATCAAATCGATTTGCCCCCTCGGGTTGAGGGTGATGGAGGCAGAAAGAACTGAAAGAAAAAGGCAAATTCGGGGGGGGGGGCATGGTGTGTGTGTGTGGAGGGGGGTTTGACAGAGAGTTTGGCCAAGAAACCAACCCCCCGGCGCCAATCTGCTGCCTTTCAGAAGATGTTGGACTACACCTTCCATCACTCCCAGCCGATTCAGAGAAGCCTTTCAACTGCCTTGACCAACGATGGGTTCTTCGTTCCCATATCTACATCTGATAACCATTTCTACGTCTTTCCTGAATGACCTATGTTTTTCCTTTTTTTACTCCATTTGGGGGGAGGGGGGTTCACACAGCTTTTCTGTCCACTGCATTTGCCCTGGAAGATGGGACACCGATGTTGTGAACCACAGCACCAGCGGGGGAACGAGCAAAAAAGCCAGAAATGGGGGGTTTTCACCTTCCATCTGCACAACGGTTTCGTAGCTCAACACAGCATCTTCTCGACCTGCAGAGGAAAAATAGGGAGTGTGGTCAAATATTCTTCCTGGAGGAGGAGGAGGAGGAGGAGGAGGAGGAGGAGGA
>NW_015392561.1:38225-41679 GCF_001527695.2 Protobothrops mucrosquamatus | reverse complement strand
GGAGGAGGAGGAGGAGGAGGAGGAGGAGGAACAGGGACAGCGGAGAGAAACAGACAGCAAGCAGGGAAGGAGACGGGAGGAAAAGGGGGTCGCCCAGAGGTGGACAAAGGTTCAGGAAGCAGGACCTCAGAGACTGACACCCACCTTGACAGCCTGATCCAGGGCCCCGATCCTGGAGGAGGAAGGAAGGAAGAGAAAATAAGGAAGAGGAAGAGAGGAGGAGCGGAGAGAAAGAGAGAGGAACGTACACCTCTGTTTCTGTGACGGAGGTGGGGACTATGTTTGTGGACACTGGAGGGATGTTCCTCCTCAAAGGGGGGGGGTGGACTCTGGATGGGAAGCTTCTTCCCCAGGACTCCAGGCGCAGGACAAAAGGTGGCAGCTGGTCCCACCCTGAGAGGTCCTCCAGATGTGGACAAAGCCCACCACTCTGTCCCGCAGGACACACGGATCTGTAGGACCCTGCTCAGATGCGCTACTCCATGGACATTAAACTGTGCCACACCGCGCAGGTATGTCTCGTTAGGAAGATTTTTCCAAGCTGCAGAAGAGATCTTCGGGGCTAATTCAGGACAGATCCCTCTACACACACACACACACACACACACACACACACAAAACGAGAGCAGCGTGCCTGGATGGCTTGGAACTGGGTGCCCCAACCTCGTCACCTTGAAGACGGGTGGACTTTAATTTTGAATTCCCAGCTTGCAAGCTAACAAATTAATAACAGGTGTTACAGGTTGTCCTGGAGTTAGGGGACAATTGGGAGTAGGATTCCCACATGGCTTAGTAACAGCAATCCCTGCAGTCCGAACTGAGGTTGTTAATCACAGTGGATCACAGTGGTGGTTAGACGAGAACCTCATTTAGCTTCCTGCTGGCTCCACTACCAAAAGCTAACAGGAAGTTGCCAATCTCAGGTGTTTGCAAGCAGGTGGCAGGTAGGTAAGCTGCTGATGGACAGGAGTGTGCGAGTGGCAGGGGAGGCCTGGAAAGCCTTGGACGGGGGGGGGGGGGGAAGGGGGGGGGGGGGGGGGGGGGGGGGGGGGGGGGGGGGGGGGGGGGGGGGGGGGGGGGGGGGGGGGGGGGGGGGGGGGGGGGGGGGGGGGGGGGGGGGGGGGGGGGGGGGGGGGGGAAATTGCCGGGGTGTGTGAGTGGAAGGGGAGGTGTGACAAGGGTGTGCAGGGTGTACAAGAGTGTGAGGGAGGCATAGTGGGGCTGAGGGTGTGTGAGGGTGTAAGGGACATGATGAACCTTGGGAAGGATGCATGGGACTGCACGAGTGGTGGGGAGGTGCAGCAAGGCCCGGGGACGGTGTGTGAGTGTGCAAGGGAGGCACGGTGAGGCTTGAGAAGGGTGTACAGGCAGTGGTGGGATTCAAATATGTGAACAACCGGTTCTCTGTGTGGATGTCACTTCCGGAAGTCCGTTCTGGGCCTGGGCAACAAAAAATTAGCTAACAGTTCTACCGAACTGGCTGAATCCCACCACTGTGTACAGGGCTGTGCAAGAGGCTGAATCAGTGCATGCTTAGAGGGTCGGGTGAGGAAAACTAACATCAGTGACCTGCAACTTTCCCTGCCGCCTTCCCCAGTGACTTTCTGGGGAAGCCGGCAGGAAATGTCACAAACGGCATTCACATAATTGTGATGCCCTGTAACCGGTTGTAAATGCAAGCTAGCTGCCAAGCGCCCAGATTACGATCACGTGACTTCATAACATAACTCCGAATGGTCGTAACTCGAGAACTTCCTGGAATCAGAGAGGGTTTGGCCAGACACCAGATTAGTCGCTTCTCGGTAATTCCAAATTATCTCTCAGTCTACAGTTCTTGACAAATGCCCCACAGTTATGTTGGGGTCCTGAACCCCGTCTTTTGCAAGACCAAGGATGGACTCACCTTTGCTTTTAACCGCGTCCACTCCCGTCGCTCGACCCTGCAGAAGGCAGAGAGAGAGAAGGCGCATCAATTGGGGACCCCAAGGCCTTCCTTCTCAGCCCCCCAACAATCGCCAAAGTCCAGGATCTTCTCCAACTGCCCAAAGACGCCTCCCCACCATTAAAAACCACCCCAAATGGCACATCAAATTTCGCCACTAAGAATTGAGCATCTTCACACCGATTTTACGAGATCGATTGACACGATCTAGCATATCAATTTTTGGCGACCGCAAAGGGATTTGGTGGTTTTCGCACAACCAGGCAAGACCACAGACATGTTCCAAGATGGGAGAATTTGGCCACAGCCGAACACATTTTAACGCATGGGTGTGTAGTGTGTGTCTCTGTGTGCCCTGAACCCCACTTTCGAAAGTTGCAGAAGAGACCCCTCCCCTCCCCAAAGACCCTCTCCCTTACCGCCTCTTGCTGGGAATAAAGCCAAGCTCGTCACTGTCGCCATCCGGATGGACACGTCGCGCCTGCCACCACTCCTCGTCGGAAGCGTCGATGACGTGTAGGACGTCGCCAAAATGGAAACTCAGAGCTTGGCTCAAGAAGCCACAATCCTTGGTCTTGTCGTAGTCGAAGAGAGCCCTGTTCGATGGAGGGGGGGATGGGAGTGGGCGAACAGGTAAGAAGGCCAAAATGTCACGGACTGTTTCAAACTTGCCCCTTCCCTTAAATTCGCTGGATGGTGAGATGGGCTGCATATACAGTTCCTCAGGCAGGAAACCCTATATCATTTCAGACAAACGGCTGTCCAGTCTCTTCTTAAAAAGTCGAGGACTATCTGTGAACGGGACATTTCCACCAGGAAAGTTCACAGATTCTTATTTTAAAAATAATACAGTTACCACCCCTCTGGTGATTTTTATTTTTTTTGGGGGGGACACCCCTGGACTCTGGAATAGGGGTCCTAAGGGCTGGGGGCTCACCGGATGTAGAAGCCCCTTTTGGGGTTACTCCGAAGCGAGGCGGTTCCTGAACCCAAACTGCTGTTCATCAGCTGTTCCCGCAGATCGTGGATCTTGGCTTCAAAGCGGCTGTACTCTAGAAGGGGGAAAGATCGGGAAACGGGTCTGTGTGTCTTTGTGTGACGCTGGGTCACAGAATCACGGAGTTGTAGAATTGAAATGCCCCCAAAGATAATCAAATCTGGTACTTCTCAACCTTGGGAACTTTAAGAGGTGAGGACTTCAACTCCCAGAATTCCCTGGCATGAATACATTCCTTTTGATCTGTACACCCATTGTGGCCTGCTTACTCTCTTTTAATACCTCCCTCTGCGATCTCTCTGCTCTAGGAGATGATAGAATAAAAACAGGCGTGACTGTCTGGGGAATTCTGGGAGTTGAAGTCCTCCCCTCTTAAAGGTCACCAGCTTGAGAAGCATCAAACACAGAGATGATCACTGACACCTCCAAAAGCGACAGGTGACATCTCAATGTCCCCCCCACCCCCATTTCAAACAGCCCCCTCCTCTGCAGACGTTTCCACCCAGGGCGGGTCG
>NW_015392561.1:32505-34602 GCF_001527695.2 Protobothrops mucrosquamatus | reverse complement strand
TAAAAATAAAAATAAAATAATAAAATAAAATAAATAATAAAATAAAGTAAAATAAAGTAAAATAAAATAAAACAGAATAAAATAAGATAAAAATAAAATAAAATAATAAAATAAAATAAATAGAATAAGATAAAAATAAAAGTAAAATAATAAAATAAAATAATAAAATAAAATAATAAAATAAAATAAAATAAAATAAAATAACATAACATAAATAGAATAAACCAAATATTGCACAGCGGGTTGCCGAGTGCGGGGCGCAAAATGTGGGTACCCTGAATAGCTGGTGGGGTTAAGTCCCGGATGGAGGGAGACGGGGCAAAGGGAAAGGGAGGAGAGGGCCCAAGGGAACTCCAAGCGGATGCCAAATTGGGACACACCGGTAGGCGTCGTCCTGGTGGGGTAGCCACGGGGGGGGGGGGGCAAGCTGTTTGGCCTGGAATCCAAGTGGGCTGAAGTCCCGCTTGGCTCCCCACCCACCCACTCACCTCTCTCCCCCCTCCTCCATTTTGCACGCTTTCCCTCTTTTTCTTCCACCTCCAGTGGCCGCTGACAACAGTCGCCATGGCGACACCATGACAACAGCATCTCCCTCTGGGGATGCAAATGAAGGGGACCGTCCTCAAGTGGGAGGGGCTGAACAAATGTACTGGGGAGGGAGGGGCTATTTTATTTGAAAGAGGGGGGAGCAACCCCACCCTCCCCCTCCCCCAGGCCGAAATGACCCTCCCGTCCGTCAGGGGGCAAGGAAGGACGTCAGCCCAGCTTCCCAACCTGAACTCTCTTTGGGGGGTGGTGTTTGGACTACAACGCCCATCAGCCCCCGCCCGGGGCGGATGGGCATTGGAGTCCAACATCCCGTGGGCAAGGAGAGGCTGGAGGGCTGTTGCGGAAATTTGCATCTGGAAATGCAAATTTGAAATCTCCTCAGGAGGATGCCACAAACCACGGCTTCTTCGTTGGGGCGGCGACACGTCAACGAAGCCGTGATGTCATCAAGGCTTGTTCCCCTGGGCAGGGATTATGGGGTGGGGAATGGACAGTCTGGATTCGCAGCCTAAGGCTGGAGGGGTGGGTGGAACTGAACCATTCAAGGCCTAACCAAGAATGATCAAGGTAGCGACAAAGAACGCCGGCCATTTTTATAGAAATTTATTTATTCAGCCTGATAAATTCAATATTTCCAGACAGCGCGGAAATTCTTTAAGTACCGTTAGTGGGGAAAAATGGATTTCAATCTGCAGCTCCCGATAATTCATCATTTTTTTTTCAGATTATTTTTAATCAAACCTTAGAGCACCTGGAATAGCAACAGTTCGCTCTAGTGGTTAAGGCACCTGGCTAGAAACTAAGGAGATGTGAGTTCTAGTCCCGCCTTAGGCATGAAAGCCGCCTGGGTGACTTTGAGCCAATCACCAGGAGACGGTGAGTTCTAGTCCCGCCTTAGGCATGAAAGCCAGCTGAGTGAGTTTGAGCCAATTACCTGGAGATGTGAGTTCTAGTCCCGCCTTAGGCCTGAAAGCCAGCTGAGAGACTTTCAACCAATCACCAGGAGATGTGAGTTCTACTCCCGCCTTAGGCATGAAAGCCAGCTGAGAGACTTTCAACCAATCACCAGGAGACGGTGAGTTCTAGTCCCGCCTTAGGCATGAAAGCCAGCTGAGTGAGTTTGAGCCAATTACCAGGAGATGTGAGTTCTAGTCCCGCCTTAGGCCTGAAAGCTGGCTGGGTGACTTTGGGCCAATCACCAGGAGACCATGAGTTCTAATCCCACCTTTGGCATCAAAGCCATCTGGGTGATTTTGAGCCAATCACCAGGAGACGGTGAGTTCTAGTCCCGCCTTAGGCATGAAATCCGGCTGAGAGACTCTGAGCCAATCGCCAGGAGACGGTGAGTTCTAGTCCCGCCTTAGCCCTGAAAGTCGGCTGGGTGACTGAGCCAATTACCAGGAGATGTGAGTTCTAGTCTCGCCTTAGGCATGAAAGCCGCCTGGGTGACTGAGCCAATCACCAGGCGATGGTGAGTTCTAGTCCCGCTTTAGGCATGAAAGCCAGCTGAGTGACTTTGAGCCAATCACCAGGCGATGGTGAGTTCTA
>NW_015392561.1:24771-30563 GCF_001527695.2 Protobothrops mucrosquamatus | reverse complement strand
GAGTTCTAGTCCCGCTTTAGGCATGAAAGCCAGCTGAGTGACTTTGAGCCAATCACCAGGCGATGGTGAGTTCTAGTCCCGCCTTAGGCATGAAAGCCGCCTGGGTGACTGAGCCAATCACCAGGCGATGGTGAGTTCTAATCCCACCTTTGGCATCAAAGCCATCTGGGTGATTTTGAGCCAATCACCAGGAGACGGTAAGTTCTAGTCCCGCCTTAGGCATGAAAGCCGGCTGAGAGATTCTGAGCCAATCGCCAGGAGACGGTAAGTTCTAGTCCCGCCTTAGGCCTGAAAGTCGGCTGGGTGACTGAGCCAATCACCAGGAGATGTGAGTTCTAATCCTGCCTTAGGCACGAAAGCCTGCTGGGCTTTCTCAGGCCAACCCACCTCACAGGGTTGTTGTTGAAATAAGGGGAAGAAAAAGCACTAGGCATATTCGTTGCCTTGAATTGCTCACCCAGTAATAAAAGCGTGATTTAAAAAGTCTAAAAATAAAGGAGTAAATAAAGCAAATAAAAGCATCCGCGGACCAGAACTTTCCGCTTTTTAACAGCTCTTCCGTCAGGCATGCTACGTATGAACCAGAGGCCGGTCTCTTTTAATTATTAGGATCATTATTAGGCCAAAGTGGGGACCCCTCCCCAATCCCCCCCCCAATATTCAGCCCCTATTTCCCCTGGCACGGCAGTTCCCAGGATGCCCAGCCAACAGAGTTGCAAAGAATTCTGGGAATTGCAGTCTTTCTCCCAAGGGTGCGAGACTGGGGGAAAAAACCCCCCAATTTAGCAAAGGAACAGCCCCCCCTCATCTTCCCAAGCTTCCCTTTCCTCCCCCAGCAAGCCCCCCCCTCATTCCCAACCTGTTCTTCCCTATTATAGTCTCCTTTCGGTGGAGTTTATTTTCGTTGGGGGGGACTTCAGAGGTCATCTAGCCGAGCCCCGTGTTCGAGATAGGACCCAGCCCCGGGTTCAAGGTAGTATCTTCCCCAGTTCAAGTGCCCCTCCCACCAGGGAATTCCTCCTTTATACCCACCACACCCCTGGGGTTAGAACCAGGCCTGGGTTCAACTCCTGCCTTTGGGGGGGGCACAGAGAAGAAGCCCACCCACCCACCTTTCTGGGTGAGGACAACATCACCCCTCATCCACCTCGTGGCTAAATGGGCCCTGAGCTCTGAAGAGCTGTGTCTTGGATTGTAGACCCCCCTCCCCCCTTTGGACCTTTCACAACCCCCAGCCCCTTTTAAACTGGACCCCCAGGGGGAGCGGGTCTGACCAGGGCAGAGGAGACCCTTCCCCTAAAAGCTTCCATGTTTGACCAGCCTGACTGCTTGGCCCGTTTTAACCTTAAGGGTTTGAGACCCCAGCCACCCCCTCTCTCTCTGCCCCCAGACCCCCACAAGGTACAACCCCCACCACCCCCACCAAGGAAGATGCCAGCCTGAGACACGGCAGAGAATGCAACGCCCTCAATCCGGAAGCAACGACTACAGTTCCCAGCGTCCCCTGCCTCCTCTCATCCGCCAAACCCTTGCAGTCTGGCTCTCTGGGAGCCTCCCCCCCCAGACCCCACCTGCCCCTCCCCACGAAGCCGAACCCTTCTCATTCTCCACCCTTCTCTTGTTTGAGAAGCAGAAGAGAGGACATCCACACCCAGCCACACACACACACACACAACTGAACTAAAAGCAAAGCAGCCCCAGGCCCAGGTCAGAAATGGTGTATAGGAACTCCTGCTTGGGCAGGGGGCTGGACTAGATGACCTGCAAGATCCCTTCCAACTCTGCTATTCTATTCTGTTCTGTTCTGTTCTGTTCCTTATTTCTATTCTATTCTATATTACTATATTCTATTCTATATTACTATATTCTATTCTATATTACTCTATTCTATTCTATTCTATTCTATTCTATATTCCTATATTCTATTCTATTCTATTCTATTCTATTCTATTCTATTCTATTCTATTCTATTCTATTCTATTCTATTCTATTTTCCTATATTCCTATATTCCTATATTCCTATATTCTATTCTATTCTATTCTATTCTACTCTACTCCTGCTCTATTCTATTCTAATATATTTTCTATTCTATTCTAATTTCTATTCTGTTCTGTTCTATTCTATTCTATTCTATTCTATTCTATTCTATTCTATTCTATATTCCTATATTCTATTCTATTCTATTCTATTCTATTCTATTCTATTCTATTCTATTCTATTCTATTCTATTTTCCTATATTCCTATATTCTATTCTACAGTATTCTATTCTATTCCTACAATACTCCTACTCTATTCTATTCTAATATATTTTCTATTCTATTCTATTCTATTCTATTCTATTCTATTCTATTCTATTCTATTCTATTCTATTCTATTCTATTCCATTCCATTCTATATTCCTATATTCCTATATTCCTATATTCCTATATTCTATTCTATTCTATTCTATTCTATTCTATTCTATTCTATTCTATTCTATTCTATTCTATTCTATTCCATTCCATTCCATTCTATTGATGGGAGACCACCAGGAAATGCCAGTAACTAGGGAGCGGCTATGCTAGGAACTTTAATTTTTTTTTTTTTTAGATATCCAGAAACGACAGAAAAATGCTTGCTCGGGGCAGCCAGCTTTTCAAACCTCCAACATGCCCCCCTTCCCAGCACCATGGAGGGAGGGGGGAGAATGGAGGGAGGGGGGGCGAGACGTCGAACCCCGACTGGTCCTGGAGAGCCCGAACAGGCAAAGCCCCCCACCTCCTGGGGTCTCTACTCTTCCCACTAAGAACAGAGGCCGTGCCGTGGGCTGGTGCCAGGTTGGCATCTGTGAGTGGGTAGAGGCGTTGTGTAGGAGAGGTTTTGTAGAAGCACAAGCAGGCGTGGCGGTGGGGGGGGGCAAGGGATTATCTCGGCGGGGGGCTCTGGGGAAGGGGGTGCCGGGTGCGAAAGAGAACACGAGGAACCGCTGCGGGACCAGACAGGATCTTCAAATCTGCTCATTGTGACAGGGACCCCCCAAGACTGTGCTGATGTATCTGCACTCTGCACATGCGGCCTCTGCCTGGGCCGGGTGAGTAAAATGAGGAAGTTGCAACGCTGTTGTCGTTTGTGTGACACTCCTGTGCGGCGTTAGCAAACTAACAACCACAATCCCCAACGGGGAGCCCTCCAGATTCACCCCAGTGCTACAAAACGTGTTCTCCTAAGTCAGGGGTCTTCAAATGTGGCCCTTTTAGGACCTGTGGGCTTCAACTCCCAGAATCCCTCAGCCAGGCACCCAGGCTGAGGAATTCTGGGAGTTGAAGTCCACAGATCTTACAGGCCTTGGTCAGGGGTCTTCAAACCTGGCCCTTTGATGACTTGTGGACTTCAACTCCCAGAATTCCTCAGCCAGGCACGCGTGCCTGGCTGAGGAATTCTGGGAGTTGAAGTCCACAAGTCATCAAAGGGCCAAGTTTGAAGACCCCTGATTTAAATGATATCCACATGCAGATTCTCACGCACATCATTAAACCAGCTTTGCAGATCCAGAGCAATATTCCAGGAGAACAAAACTGGAATATGACTCTATTTTCTATTTTTCTTTTAAAAAAGAAAAGTAGAACAAGCTTTCTTTTTTTAAAAAAATAAATAAAAATCCTTCCCTTTAGAAAATTAGAACATCAAAGGAAGGCGGGTGGAAACACAGATCCCCAAGATTGCTTAACCATTTTGTTTAACAATTTTATTTTATTTTTTTTAACTTTTTTTCCCCAATGTCTTTTGTTTAGTTTTATTCTGTCTCTGCTCAATTTCCCACCCCCCTTTCAACCTTTTAAATAAAATAAAATGAAATTGTTAAACGTATCCCTGAGATGCTGGATTTTTACATGCAACTATGTCAAGGTGACCAGCTATTGTGACCATCCCTATCCAAAAGCACAGGTGAGATTTTGGAAGTTTTTAAGAAGAGATTGGACAGCCATTTGTCTGAAATGGTGTAGGTAGGGTTTCCTGCCTGAGCAGGGGGTTGGACTACATGACCTCCAAGGTCCCTTCCGAGTCTGTTATTCTATTCTATTCTATTCTATTCCATTCCATTCCATTCCATTGCATTTTCTATATTGTATTCTATATTGTATTCTATATTGTATTCTATCTATATTCTATTCTATATTCTATTCTATATTCTATTCTATTCTATATTCTATTCTAATTCTATATTCTATTCTATTATCATTATTCTATTCTATATTCTAATTCTATATTCTAATTCTATATTCTAATTCTATATTCTATTCTATTCTATTCTATTCTATCCTATTCCATTCCATTCCATTCTATTTTCTATATTGCATTCTATCTATATTCTATATTCCATTCCATTCCATTTTCTATATTGTATTCTATATTGTATTCTATATTGTATTCTATCTATATTCTATATTCTATTCTATATTCTATTCTATTCTATTCTATATTCTATTCTAATTCTATATTCTATTCTATTATTATTATTCTATTCTATATTCTAATTCTATATTCTATTCTATTCTATTCTATTCTATTCTATTCCATCCTATTCCATCCTATTCCATTTTCTATATTGCAATCTATATTCTATATTCTATATTCTATATTCTATTCTATTCTATTCTATTCTATATTCTATTCTAATTCTATATTCTATTCTATCTATCTATATTCTATATTCTACTATCAGTATTTTATTCTATTACCAGTATTCTATTCTATATTCTGTTCTATTCTATTCTATTATCATTATTCTATTCTATATTCTATATTCTATATTCTAATTGTATATTCTATTCTATTCTATTCTATTCTATTCTATTCTATTCTATTCTATTCTATTCTATTCTATTCTATTCTATTCTATTTAATCTGCTGGCAGTGAGCCCCTTGTGCAAATGCTGACCCTTAGCACAACAGATCAAGGCAACCCCATCTCTCTTTTTTTAATGCCGGTTTGAACCCGGAGCCAATCTCGGGTGTCCTATTAAATGTGGGCTTGTGGAAGTTGACACCACTGCATTAATCTTCTAGTTGCAAGCGTGATTCCTTCACCCCACAATCTTGACCCCCACCTTCACTTTCTAGAAAGCCTCACCCCCACCCACCCCAAAATGGGGAGGGGGAACAAGTTAGCAAACCTGGCCAGGCGTGTCCCAACGGGGTTGCAAAGAAGAGAACGCACTCTGCACCTGGTCAGAGGCCCAGGGATATTTTTCCCGGATGGCGATCTAAAAAAACGTAGGGAAGAAAGAGAAGGCTGGGGAAACTCAGGAATGGGGGAGGGGGGCGCGCAGGTAAGGGTCATGTGTTGGGGAGGGGGAGAGATGGCTACTCAATGCCCCCATCTTCCCCCCCCCCGTTGTTGGTGTTGGTGGACCTGTAATGTTCTCCTCGGCAGTAGCTTGATTAAAATATTGTTTTCTGATGATTTGTCTGGTGTCAATCCCTGCTTATCTGGAGCACGGAGAAGAAATCCTGAAATGGCTTTCTCTCTCTCTCTCTCTCTCTCCCCTGGGGACAGGACCCATTTTGGCACAGGCCTCGCGCGCATGCACGCACACACACACACACACGCGCGCAACACACTTTCCCTTTCAAAAAAGAGACCGGGCCTGGGGGGGCCACTAAATCTCCTGCCAGGAAGGGGGCTGCGACAACGAATTATCTGGAGCAGCTAATGAGGCTGCCTAGCTCTGGGTTGGAAACTCCAGGAGTTTTATTTCAGCATTCACACACACACACACACACACAAAACGCAGAGAGAGAGAGAGAGAG
>NW_015392561.1:20708-22870 GCF_001527695.2 Protobothrops mucrosquamatus | reverse complement strand
ACCCCCCAAAATGTAACCCACACCCCCAAATATTTGCAGCCACCCGTCCGGAAGGATGGGCTTTGTAGTCCCCTGCAGCTGAAAGACCAGGCTGTGTCTGTGTCTGTGTGTGTGTGTGTGTGTGTGTGTGTGTGCCTGCCCAGACCCTCAAATCTGGGGAGACCCCCCCCAAATCCCAGCATCTTTGCTCTTTGTGCAGCCTCCCCCACAAAAAACCACCTACCACCCCATCGTTTTAAAACCTTAACCCCTTTACAACCCCTTCTCTTTGTGCCCCAAATTACCGACCCCTGCGCCCCCCTCCCCATATGACTGCGCCCCCTCCCCAATACCGTGAGGAGATGCCGTTCCCTTTTCGCCTTCCGGACGTTGTTCAGGAAACGCCGTCCCATTTTCTTGGCGTACCAGACGGAGACAAACATGATGTGGCACACAGCAAGGGAAGTGTGTGTGTGTGTGGGGGGGGTTGTGACGGACCGAGGCAGCCCCCCCCGCCCCCCCCCCAGTTCCTTAGAAGCAGCTTCAAGGTTCCCCAATGACTCCCAGCTTTGCTGTCTGGACTGGGGGGGGGCGGATAGTTGGCTTTGCGGTGCCAAAGGGGAGGGAGGGGAGGGAGGGAGGGAGGGCAGACCTGGGAAAGTCCTGCTTTTGGGGGGGCGGGGGGGGCAGGAGGCTAGATTGTGCTAATGTCTTGGGGGGGCAGCAAGGAAGGCGCTCTACCCCTCCCTCCTGCTCAGCCTCCTCATCCTCAGGGGCAACCCCTTCCTTCCTTCCTTCTCTATTTCCTTTTTCCTCCCTCTTTCTCTTTTCCTTCCTTCCCACTTCTCTCCCTTCTCTATCTCCTTTTTCTTCCCTCTCTTTCTCTTTTCCTTCCTTCCTTCCTCCCTCTCTCCCTTCTCTATCTCCTTTTTCCAACCTCTCTTTCTCTCCTTCCTTCCTTCCTTCCTCCCTTCTCTATCTCCTTTTTCCTCCCTCTCTTTCTCTCCTTCCTTCCTCCCTCTCTCCCTTCTCTATCTCCTTTTTCTTCCCTCTCTTTCTCTTTTCCTTCCTTCCTTTCTCCCTTCTCTATCTCCTTTTTCTTCCCTCTCTTTCTCTTTTCCTTCCTTCCTTCCTCCCTTTCTCCCTTCTCTATCTCCTTTTTCCTCCCTTTCTTTCTCTCCTTCCTTCCTTCCTTCCTTCCTTCCTTCCTTCCTTCCTTCCTTCCCACCTTTCTCCCTTCTCTATCTCCTCTTTCTCTTTTCCTTCCTTCCTTCCTTCCTTCCCACCTCTCTCCCTTCCCTATCTCCTTTTCCTTCCCCCTCTTTCTCTTTTCCTTCCTTCCTTCCTTCCTTCCTTCCTTCCTTCCTTCCTTCCTTCCTTCCTAACTTTCTCCCTTCCCTATCTCCTTTTTCCTCCCTCTCTTTCTCTTTTCCTTCCTTCCTTCCTTCTTTCTTTCCGGGGGGTGGGTGGGTGGGATCAAACCCGCTCACTCTCTCAACGGGGGTCCTGAAAAGATGGGGAGCAGTAGCAGGTGGGGGGGGCATCAGGGAAGGGGGAAAAAAACCCCAGCCTGCCCCCCCCAAGAGAGAGAGAGAGAAAAAAAAGGGGGGAGAGGGGCAATATCTAGGCAGGGGGGAAAGAGTGCCGAGGCCGGGGTCTCTGCTGCCACGGGGAGAGCGTCTCCTAGGCACTGGAAACCCCCCCTCCTTTTCTGCCTTCTCAAACCCCCCCCCCCAATCTGTCGGCCATGCTCCTCCCCGTTGCCTTTTCGGAGCAGATGGAGGCCCAGATGGAAGAGGAAACGAAGCCCCCCCCCTGCCATCCCCAGGCCTGCTGGGGCCAAAGAAGCAGGAAAGGGGGAGCCAGCTCCTTTTGGGGAAGGGGCTCAGGCAGAAAGCCAGGGTCTCTCTCCCCCCCCACAACCCTGGGCATCCTGAGGCCTCCCCTTCCCCTCCCCCAGCCTAGGTGGGGGGGGGACCCCCGCTAAAGGACCGACCCCGAGCTGACGCTTGAAACAGCCGCCCCCTCCCCTTTAATCTGGAGAGCATCTTTTCATTGGTAGGGAAGGAGGCGAGAGAGGGGAGGGGGCGTTGAGCTTCCGGTGCGGGGGGGGGACAGAAAAGCAGGAACCAGGGCTCTGGGTCTTGCGGGAGGGGGGGGAGCTAGGACGGAGGAGGTCCGGG
>NW_015392561.1:12141-18898 GCF_001527695.2 Protobothrops mucrosquamatus | reverse complement strand
AGCCGGGGAACGACTGCGGGCGACCTTTCCCGATTCACACCTCCTAGCTAGGAAAAGGCGGAAGCTTTGGGGCTTTTCCCTACAATGATTGGGAATAATTTTCCTAAAAATGGTTATTACAAATAATAAGGGGGTTTTTATCAGGCCCCCCCTGCCACCCCAGAGACTAGCCCCTCCCCTTTATCACAGATCAGCCCCTCCCCCTATAGGGGGATCCACAACGGATCCCTCCAGAAGTTAACCTCTCCCTTAGCAGCCACAACAATACAATAGCAGCCACAAGTCCTCGGTTTAACGACCGTTTGCGTAGCGGCCGTTCCAGGTTACAACGCCACTGGAAAAAAAACACGGCCGCTATACAGGTGGTCCTCGGTTTACGACCGTTTCTTCGGCAGCCGTTCCGAGTTCCAACAACGCGAAGGAAAAGTGACTGACGGCCGGTCCTCGCGCTTACGACCGTTGCCGCATCCCCACGGCCCACACGGTCGAAATCCCAGCACTTGGCCACCGGCATATATTTATTACGACGGTTGCCGCCTCCACGGGTCACGACCAGCTCCCGACCGGCTGAATGACCCGTCTGATTCACTTAACGACCGCATTGATTCGCTTAACGAAAAGAAGTCACAAAACGGGGCACGGCTCACTTCGCCATAGGCAATTCTGGTGCCCGCTGTGGTCGTTAAGCCGAGGACTGCCTGAGACCGGCCGGTCCTTCCTAAATAAAACGTTCTCCGCCCGCGATGCCAGGGGTTGACTCTGCCACGGTCCTTTGAAATTGAAGCGCAAACGGGACAAAATATTCTGCCTGCAGACACGGAAATAAAAGGTTGTGTCGTAGGCCGCGTAATTCCAGCAACCCAGGTATGTATTTGCTGCTTTTTTAGAAATTAGGATTGCCCCCCCCCAAATTCCTAAGGAGGAACCATTGTTTTTTATTTCCATAAAAAGAGCTCTTTCCCCATTTGCTACCCCCTCCCACCTTGAGAAGACCCCCCCTCTCAAAATCCTGTTTTTCAATCTTGGCAACTTTCAGAATTCAGCATTTCTTTTGATGTGCATCCCCCTTGTACGCCTGGTAAATCTCTTGTAATCCCTTCCTCTGCGATCTCTCTCTCTCTCTCTCTCTCTCTCTCTCTCTCTCTCTCTCTCTCTCTCTCTCTCTCTCTCTCTCTCTCTCTCTCATGGCGGCTGGCTGGGGAATTCTGGGAGTTGAAGTCCGCCCATCTTAAAAGTTGCCAAGGTTGAAAAACGCTGCCCTAAATGAACACCGGCAACAAAACCAGGGAACGCACACGTAGACCCGCACGCACACTAATTCCCGCCGCTCTGCTT
Organism: Protobothrops mucrosquamatus; assembly: GCF_001527695.2. Classification (NCBI taxonomy): domain Eukaryota; kingdom Metazoa; phylum Chordata; class Lepidosauria; order Squamata; family Viperidae; genus Protobothrops; species Protobothrops mucrosquamatus. The sequence continues at coordinate 17,563 of NW_015392561.1, read as the reverse complement.
GGGAAGAAAAACCTTCTCAAGGTACTTAAGCTCTGATTAGCTGTCCTGACCTTTCGGTCGTCCAAATTAAGTACATTTGCATAAGGACAGGCCCGGCTGTCCTGCTGTGGCCCTTCGTCACGTCGTCCAGGATAGAGCAGACGTGACGTCCGTGAAAGACACGCAGCTTTCTTTGGGCTTTCGCAGCCTCCATGTTGACTTTTTTGCCCTCCTGGGGTGACTCTCCTGTTCGTAATCCAAGGTAGATTACAGTAGTCCTCGGCGGTTCCCGTTCCTAACTTCTATCTCTGTCCGTGTTGGGAAACTACTAGCCAGTCAGAGAGGCGGCGTCAAGCGGGGAAGTAGCCTGGCAGTCTCGCGCAGCTGCAAGAGGCCTCAGCCTGAGATCGTCTTATTTCTTCATTTTATTTCTTTATTAAATTTATTAAATCAAGTTACCCACACAGGCTAACTCTGGGCGGCTTATAATATAGCCCCCACCCTCTGGAACGAACTACCCCCCGAGATCCGGACGATTCCGGATCTCCTAACCTTCCGCCGCGCCCTCAAGACATGGCTTTTTCAACAAGCGGGCCTGACCTAGGGTGAATTTTAAATAGGGACAATTTTTAATGATTTTAAATAGCCACAGCCACTAATATTTGGATTTTAATTGGTTTTTAGAAGGGGTANAAGGATCCGGTCTTTGAGTCGGACGGGGTACCACCAGGAAATGCTGCGCCACAGACTGGGAAGATCCCCTTCCGTATTGCGGCCAGGACAGCCCCGCGAATCTATCGATGGGATCCCCCCAAAACTGAGCTGCATTTGTGGACATTCAGGAAAGGAACTGGGGGGAGAGAGACGGTCTCCATCTTGACTTTTTTGCCCTTATCCTTCTGCTAATCCGTGTGTCTCCCTTTGTTTTTATTTTTTTTTTAATTTTTTGCAATGGGTAGTATGAAGTTTGCATCGACCTGTTGCAAAAATTTTATGCAAGATTGCAGGAAAATTATTCTTCATATTCTCGCTTTCGGGAGGAAGAACCAGCAAACAGCGGAGAAGTCTGGAAGGACGCGATAAAATCTAATTTCAACATTCCTCCTTCAAAGAGAGAGAAACAGAGATTCTCTGTGATCAAAGGAAGTTGAATATCCAGCTTTCTTAACACCTATGCAGCCATTTTGGTCTAATGCTGAAGGCACCTGGTCAGAATCCAGGAGACGGTGAGTTCTAGTCCCGCCTTAGACATGAAAGCGGGCTGGGTGACTTGGACCAATCACCAGGAGACGGTGAGTTCTAGTCCCACTTCTGGCACAAAAGCCAACTAGGTGATTTTGGGCCAATCACCAGGCGACAGTGAGTTCTAGTCCTGCCTTACGAAACAAAGCTGGCTAGGTGACTTTGGGCCAATCAAAGGAGGCGGTGAGTTCTAATCCCGCCTTAGGCACGAAAGCTGCCTGGGTGACTTTGAGCCAATCACAAGAAGATGGTGAGTTCTAGTCCCGCCTTAGGCATGAAAGTCGCCTGGGTGATTTTGAGCCAATCACCAGGAGACGGCGAGTTCTAGTCCCACCTTATGCATCAAAGCCAGCTGAGAGACTTTGAGCCAATCACCAGGAGACGGTGAGTTCTAGTCCCGCCTTAGGCATCAAAGCCAGCTGGGTGACTTTGGGCCAATCACCAGGAGACTGGGAGTTCTAGTCCCGCCTTAGGCACGAACGCCTGCTAAGTGGCTTTGGGCCAGTCATTCCCTGTCAGCCCCACCCAACTCACAGGGTTGTTGTTACGGGGAAAATAGGAAGAGGGAGGAGGATTAGGTCTTCTTGCCCCCTCGAGTTGCTTACAAAGTAATAACAGCAGGATAGAAATCTAATGAAAACAAACAAACAAACAAAAAAACCAAAGCAAAACTGCATTCCTTTTAGGAAAACTCTCGCAAGGATTGCATCCCAATCGGTGGATCGGACTTCCCCAGAACACAGACTCCGCGTGCGAGATTTCAAGGCATTTCCCTGGCCCGTTTCCCACACACCCCCCCTTGGGATGGCAGCTCCCCCATGCGCCATTCGAATGCAGTCCTTTTGACCCCCCCTCCAATCCTCTCCCCCCCCCGGCTTGCGGTTATAAATACAGATACCTCTCAGCAGGGCAGAGCGGAGGCTACGCGTGTCGAAGGGCTGCGTGGAAAAGGCTGCGTGAGGGTAGGGGTCAGGAGGGGCCACGCAATGCTCCAAGCCATGCCTGTCATGCTCACACAGACACACGCATGCAGAGAGGAGACAGAGTCGCAACAGGTAGAGTAGACAGACTCGTGGGGAGTCCCCAGTGCTCTCTGAGCTGGGTGGTTTCCTTGCAGACGTTTCATGACCCAACTAGGTAACATTGTCAGTGCTAGGAGTGGGAGAGGAGGAGGAGGAGGAGGAGGAGGAGGAGGAGGAGGAGGAGGAGGAGGAGGAGGAAGACGACCACGACCACGACAACTGTGGGGTCCTTGGTGCTCTCTGAGCTTGGTGGTTTTCTTGCAGACGTTTCATGACCCAACTAGGTAACATCATCAGTGCTAGAAGGGAGTGGAATTGGAGGAGGAGGAGGAGGATGACGACGACAACAACAACTGTGGGGTCACTTGTTAAGTCCCACCCGTTTTACGACCTTTCTTGCCACAGTTCTTAAGTGGATTGCTGCAGTTGTTAAATTAGTCAAATTGTCGTTAAGCGAATCTGGCTTGACTTTGCTTGTCGGAAGGTCGCAAAAGGGGATCACGTGACCCTGGGATGCCGCAACCGTCGTAAATACGATTCAGTTGCCAAGCGTCTGAATTTTGATGACGGGGATGCACGAAAAATGGTTATAAGTCCCATTTTTCAGGGTCGTCATAATTTTGAACGGTCACTAAATGCGAGGTTGAAAATCGAGGACCGCCTGTAGCTGGTTTGCAAAATAAAAATGCAAGAACTAGACAATGACGACACAGGAGACAATCAGAAACATCTGCAAAGGAATAAAACTCACAAAGGAAGACGGGAACAACCACACGCTAGCCTTCCTGGATGGACTCGTCAGCAGAAGATGCAACGGCAAATTAGAGACTTCAATTCCGCTGAAAAGCAACCCACACTGACTTAGTGGTCCTTTAGCAAAGTAACAACACAACCTCCCACAAGAATTGCTGTGGAAGAACATTATCCAGACGAGGACAAACGCACTGCAGCAACACCAGGAAAACGACACACATCTCCGAAAGTCCTGGTAGCCCAAGAAGAACAAACAAAACAGGGGCCATTTACAACAGGGATCCCCAATTCCCGGGTTGTGGGCCGTTCTGAACTGGGTCGCGCAAGTGGCAGGTGAGCGCGTGAGCATACGCAGCTCCACTTGCCCAAGCGGTAGGCAAGGGTGTGAGTGCACGCAGCTTCACTTGCATAAGTAGTGGGCACGCGCAGAGGCACCCCTCCGGAAAGGCTGGGGACCACTGAAGTACAACATGCAATGTATGGACTGTAACAGAATCCTGCAGATGACTAGCCAAGCACATTCACGAACACCAACTACCAGTCAGAAGACACAATGAACACTGCTTAATCTCACAACACATGGACAGACTCAACTGGGAAACGGTGGGCATCTCGGACCCAGCTTAATCCAAAAATACTAGGGAATTCCTGGAAACCTGGCTTTCCAACAAAACAGCCATCAGCGAACACATAGAGATAAACCACATTTACTCACCGTTCCAAAGAGACAATTTAAAAAAAAGCAACTTCAACACATCGTCTCCAGCAACCGACACTCAGATAAGCAGGGATTAACACCAGACAAACAACCAAGCAGAAAACAATACTTGAATCAAGGCACTAACAAGGAGAAAAACACACCTCCATCGACACTGGCAGGGTGAAGTACTGTGTACAAACAGAGAACAACCCACCCACCCCAACTACTGATATTGATGACGTTACCTAGTTGGCACATGAAACGTTTGCAAGCAAAGAAGCAGGTTCAGGGAACACCAAGGACTCCACAATTCAACCCTGAACTACAAAGATTGTCACTCATAAGGACATATACACATGTCTATCACCAGGGTGGGCCGATGGGGAACATCGGTCCCACATGTAGGCCAGGGGTGTGTGTGCAGTGTCTGTGTCAACGCTGCTAACATCGAATGTTCTTGCTTTGACAACATATGGAGACATAGCCATTTCCCTTTACTTTATGTTTTACTCTTAGAGTTAGAATTAGATGATACTGGGGGGAGGGAGAGGAATGTGTTTGGGAGTTGAGTTAGACAAAACAATAATGTAGAACGGTTGGGAACCAAGCTTCTTTGTAATAAGAGCTGATAAGACATGGCGGGTGATAGAACTGGTGGGAAAGCCTGCATTTCAAGCGAATTGGAGAATGTGATTTATGACTGTTAGTTGGAGGAGGGAATTGTGCTTTGATACTATGTGTTTAGGGGAGGGGAAGCCAGATTTTGGCTCGGACTATGTCCGTGCCGATGTGTTGCTACTCGAATAAAGATTCTTTAAGGTAAACAATGCCTCAAAGTTCTTTGGAGAGTTTCATCGGTCGGAACCATGACAGTCTGATCATTTGGTGACAACAAGGAGGTGGTTCTCCAGAAGGACAGTGGTAAGTGTGGAGTCTGGATTGTGGTGCCAGCACACTGATCAGCTGTTGGACAGTTGGTGGCCGGGCACAGCAGTGACTGAGTAGGTGAGGTTTAAAAATTGCCCCACTCCTGGTGTCAAACTTGCGAAGTACGTCACTCCCCCTGCCTCACTTCCATGGAGACTTGAGTGATCCAGCTGCCGTATTTCTGAATTCAGGGCTGGGGGGCTGTAGCCCACCCACCTGCCAGAATCACGTCTAGCTTTGTGCTGTAACATTGGCACATTGGTGCCTCTCCACGGTTTTAGACCTGTTGAAATCTTTGGTCTTTGGGGCAAAGGGAGAAGCAGTATTTATTACAAGTAGCCCTCAACGTACGACCACAATCAAGCTCAAAAATTTCGGTCGTTAAGGGAGACAATTGTTAAGGGAGTTTTGCCCCCTTTTTAAAACTTTCTGGTCACCATTGTTCAGTTGTTAAATTAAGTGAAGTGACTCTGATTTCACCACTGACTTTGCTTTGTCAAAAGGTCGCAAAAGGGGATCACATGACCCCGGGATGCTGCGACCGTCATAAATGTGAGTCAGTTGCCAAGCATCCAAATATAAATCACGTGACCACGGGGATGCTGGAACGGTCGTCGGTGTGAAAAATGGTGATAAGTCACTTTTTTTCAGTGCTGTTGTTATTTCGGTCAGTAAATGAACGGTTGTAAGACGAGGACTATCTGTACAGAATCGCGATAGGCAAAAATTAACCTGGGCTTAGTTGGGGGAAAAAGGGGAATTTTTTTTTAAAAAAAATCTGACAAAATTCCATTTTTTT
>NW_015392561.1:5760-7852 GCF_001527695.2 Protobothrops mucrosquamatus | reverse complement strand
TGCTGGAACGGTCGTCGGTGTGAAAAATGGTGATAAGTCACTTTTTTTCAGTGCTGTTGTTATTTCGGTCAGTAAATGAACGGTTGTAAGACGAGGACTATCTGTACAGAATCGCGATAGGCAAAAATTAACCTGGGCTTAGTTGGGGGAAAAAGGGGAATTTTTTTTTAAAAAAAATCTGACAAAATTCCATTTTTTTTATCAAGATTATGTTTTTGTTCCATAAGGAACGAAATGTGGTCGTTTTGTGTGTGCACGAGAAAGAGGCGGCCCTCGAGTTATGACTGTATTCGTAACAGTCGTAATTCGTGATAATTATAAAGTAGGTCAGCCTGATTTTATGATCTTTTTCGCAGCAGTCATTAAATGAATCGCCCTGGTCAATAAGTCATTAAGCAAGCTAATGATTTGCTAGGGGTGCGCGTTTGCTGAAAGCCACAACTAAGTGCTGGATTTCAGCAAAACTGTTGTAAAAGGCGACCACAGGGATGGGGCAAAAGGTCGTAATGGTGGTCCAGTTGTTGAATGTCTGAAGTGCAGTTAAAGGACAGTTGGGGGACCCAATCCACTGAAACTTCAAGTCCAGATTACAAGTATCACCAGGTAGTCAGTCAAAAGTCAGTCGTATTTTGAGGACTACCTGTGCTCCACCTCTAAAAAGTCAGGAGTAACCAGCTGACACTCCACAAAAGCTCGGGGAGTAACAGAAAACTGGAGAAGACAATCTTCCAATTTGCCAGGAACAGACACATATTTGTACGCCGGACTGCTGCATGCTACAAAGACAGAGACACCGAAGGACACACCACGAGTGCAGAACCGTACATCAACCAGCCGTTGTGAAATAACACAAGCTCGGGGTCCCCACTTTGGCCCATGCTTTTTGCTCCCTGGGAATGAGTTACGCACGCCACCTCCCCACACCACAACATGAAACACACAGAGGAAATCTGAAGCTGGTCGAAGCAGAGGTGGACAATGCTTCTTTTAAAAGCTGTTCTGTGCCTGCACAGTACAGGACCCGACATTGGGAAGGTTAAGGAGCCTCGAACAGGCCAGTCTTAAAATGCTGGGCGTAGCCGTCGTACTCTACACAGAATTAAACGTTGGTCTCTCGCTAGCTAGGATCGGAACACCACACAGTTTTGCACATTTTTCAAAACACATTTGCAGCCAAGACGACTGGCGTGAAGCCATTCTGTGTGACGAAAAAAGCACCACACTGATGCACCCGCCACGCGACAGAGAGACTGACATGCACCACAAACGGGGTCTTCTTTGCACCAAAGCGATAGCGGCGCACGCCGGCGTGAGTGACAGGATTCTCAGGCAATACGGGGCAGACCTCGCCCGACCCACGTACTGCTGTGTGTAACCCGGACACAAATCAACGTACATGCACCACGCCTAGCACACAGGCATAGGGACACGGGCATCATGCCAGCTCACAAACCCCGACAGAGACCACAGTGGGTGCAGGTGTGTGGAGGGGGGCTGCGGCAGGGGTGGGTGGGGCCAGGTGCGCCAGTGGTGGCAGCGGCAGGACAGTGCCCCGTCTCCTGGCCGGGGCACCCGTGCCCCCCCTTCCTACCTTGATGGGGGAGATGTGCGAGTGAGACACGTAGCCGTGGACGCTCTCAATCTGCGATAGATTCTTCTCCGCCACATGGACCAGCTCGGGGGCCTTTACCTGGTTGGGGAGGTGGGCGGGGCTATGCTCCAGCGGGGGGCTGTCTTCATCTTGGTAGCGATATTTCTGAAAGGAAAGGAAAGAGGCAGACCGTCACCAAGGGATGACCCCTCCCTGCCTGGCAGGCCTGACTGTGGAGCAGGTGATAGCAATAAAAGAGAATATCTGTAGCTCAGGGTTGAAGGGAGGGTTCTTTGGTGTTCGCTGAGCTGGGTGGGTTCCTTGCAGACGTTTCATGACCCAGCTAGGGAACATCATCAATGCTAGAAGGGAGGGGGGTTTAGGGAGAGGAAGAGGAGGTGGAGGATAGTGACTTTGGGGTCCTTGGTGCTGTCTGAGCTTGGTGGTTTCCTTGCAGACGTTTTATGACCCAACTAGGCAACATCATCAGGGCTACAAGGG
>NW_015392561.1:0-4420 GCF_001527695.2 Protobothrops mucrosquamatus | reverse complement strand
ATCCTTGGGAAGGACCAGAGAGATGGATAAAGAGGCCAAATCCAGCCTCAACATCTGGCAGACTTTGCAACCAACTGTAATAATATAACTTCCCTCCTTAACGCTGTCAAACAGCCACATCTGTCTACCCCAGATCCCTGGGAAGGACCTTAGAGGTGGATAGAGAGGCCAAATCCAGCCTCAACCTCTGGCAGACTTTGCAACCAACTGTAATAATATAACTTCCCTCCTTAACGCCATCAAACAACCACATCTGTCTATCCCAGATCCTCGGGAAGGATCTTAGAGCTGGATAAAGAGGCCAAATCCAGCCTCCACATCTGGCTGACTTTGCAATTAACCACAATGCAGAATAAACACAGGCTTGGAACAAAACCGAAGAAGGGATTTAAGAAGGATTTTTTGGAGGGGGGGGATTGTCACCCTCTCTGCTCCACCACCGTCTCGATTTCTTCTCTGTTTCTATTCGAGAGATCCCGTAGGAAAAGGAATAATTACGGTTCTTCCTGGCAGTTCAAACTGCCGATGCGAAGGAGTCAGCGGAGCCTGCAGAACACCCTCCCACTGGGGCTTCTAAAACGTGGCGGGTTGGGGGGAAGGGGAGATGAGACCACAAAAAAAAAAAAGCACACAACCGCACAAAATCTCCTCCTAACACCCAATCTCGGGGTGTTGGGAGCACACTCTGACTCTTGACCCGCAAAGGAGCGTTTTCCAAGCACCTCCCAGCGGGAATTCTGGGTTTGTGTCGGACTGGTTGTGTGTGCAAAGGATCACACAGTCGTGGTGTGCAGGGGGTAAGCGATGATGCTCGGAGGCTGGCAAGGAACACAGGGGAAGGCTGAGCATCCCAGCTTACAGGCAGTCCCCGACTTACGACACAATTGGGATCTGAGGGGCTGGCCCAAAGAAGAGGGAGTCAAGCTCTTCTCCAAAGCGCCTGAAGGCAGGACAAGAAGCAACGGGTGGAAACTAATCAAGGAGAGAAGCAACCTGGAACTAAGGAGAAACTTCCTGACAGTGAGGACAATTAACCAGTGGAACTACCTGCCACCAGAAGCGGTGAAGGCTCCAACACTGGAAGTTTTTAAGAAGAAACTGGACAGCCATTTGTTCGAAATGGTATAGGGTTTCCTGCCTGAGCAGGGGGTTGGACTAGATGACCCCCAAGGTCCCTTCCTACTATTCTATTCTATTCTGTTATTTTTTATTATTCTATTCTATTCTATATTTTATTATTCTATTCTATTCTATTCTATTCTACTCTATTCTATTCCTTTTCTATATTCTGTTCTATTCTATTCTATTCTATTCCTATTCCTATTCCTATTCCTATTCCTATTCCTATTCCTATTCCTATTATCATTATTCTATACCTGCAGCAATGGCCCTAATTTTGTAATCCGGGTGCTTTTTATCAATATTGACAGAAATGAGTGACTAGCACAGCAGGGCAGAAATGGAGAAAGTTTGCTGGAAATTAGAAATTAGAACAAATAATTGGTGGAACGGGGCTTGCCTGCAGAAGCAGCGAATGCTCCAACACTGGAGGTTTTTAAGAAGAGACTGGACAGCCATTTGTCTGAAATGATAGAGTTTCCTGACTGAGGAATTCTGGGAATTGAAGTCCACAAGTCACAAAAGGGTCATAGTTCCCTCACGCTGGCTGAGGAATTCTGGGAGTTGAAGTCCACTAGTCATCAAAGGGTCCCAGTCACTAAATGAAGTACTGTAAGTCAAAGACTAGCATTATAAAGTCCTTGATGAGAAAATCAGGCAACGTCTGAATCTCCCGTAGGGCAAAAGGTGTTTTTTATTTCTGCACTTCCAGCTTTGCAAGCCGGACCAGAAAAAGGTGACCCGGTTGTGGACTTCTGGGTGGGAATTTTGTGTTCACAGCAAATTCCCCCGGACAAAATTTTGGAGATTCTGCCTTGTCAGCAAACGTCTCCCTTCTGGAAAAATGCTTGTTCAGTAATTTTTCCCCCCCCACCTCTTGCAAAACAGTGTCAAGGAGTCCACGCTGGAGGTGTGAGTAAGTTCTCCTCGGGGTGGGTGGGTTATGGCCTAACCTCCGGATAGTTTCTTGCTGTGCAGAAAAATGGTGCATCATTTTTTGAGCCACAAACATAGCAGGTTGTGCTGATTTCAGCCGAGGAGGAGGAGGAGGAGAATAATAATAATAATAATAATAATAATAATAATAATAATAATAATAATAATAATAATAATAATAATAATAATAATAATAATAATAATAATAATAATAAGAAGAAGAAGAAGAAGAAGAAGAAGAAGAAGAAGAAGAAGAAGAAGAGGAAGAAGAGGAAGAAGAAGAAGAAGGAGGAGGAGGAGGAGGAGGAGGAGGAGGAGGAGGAAGGAAGAAGAAGAAGAAGAAGAAGAAGAAGAGGAAGAAGAAGAGGAAGAGGAAGAGGAAGAGGAAGAGGAAGAGGAAGAAGAAGTTGTTGTTGTTGTTGTTGTTGCAAGGTCATCTAGTCCATCCCCCTGCTCAGGCAAGAAACCCTAGACCAGGGGTAGGCAACCTTGGCTCTTTTATGACTCGTGGACTTCAATTCCCAGAATTCCTGAGCCAGCTTAGCTGGCTCAGGAATTCTGGGAGTTGAAGTCCACAAGTCATAAAAGAGCCAAGGTTGCCTACCCCTGCCCTAGACCATTTCAGACAAATGGCTGTCCAGTCTCTTCTTAAAAACGTGTAAGTCAAGGACCACTTGTAGTCCGTCCACCTTCAACGGCTTGAATGGCAGCAACAAAGTTGTGCTTCGTTGTTGCTGAATTTTGAGAAACACCCTGATCGGGAGCAGGGCAGCCATTGGGGGCTAATTCTGCCACTGGCCTGGCCCAGCTGCTGTTCTTCTCAAGCCTGGCCCCTTGAAGATGGGTGGACTTCAACTCCCAGCCTTCCCCAGCCAGCCATTTTTTTTTTTCATTTTGCAGAAGTCAAGTTATATTATGTCTACCGCATTCCCACCGTCTATTAAGGAAGCTACCCAAAAAAATGTAGTAAAGTACTTTAGCCGCATCTCTTCTCGTCCTATTCCTGCTGGATGTGGGCAAAGCCCTGCTGGCTGGGGAATTCTGGGAGTTGAAGTCCACCCGTGTTCAAGTGGCCAAGTTGGAGAAACACTGGTTTAAACTACCGCACTGTCTCAGGGGAAACACTCCTTGGCTGAGGATAATGGGATTTGCCATGGAGCCACCTGGGGGGGGGGGCACCAACCAGGCGGGTAGCCAGAGCTTCACCTGTTTGCTTCCTACCTCAAAAACCGACCACCTCTCTAGAAGCAATCTTGGGGGGAATTGATGATTAGATAGATAGATAGATAGATAGATAGATAGATAGATAGATAGATAGATAGATAGATAGATAGATAGATAGATAGATAGATAGATAGATAGATAGATAGATAAACTGCTCTCCCTTAATATTTATGCAACATACAGTACGAAGCTGATTGGTGCGAGGCCCCTCCTACCCGAAAGAGCCACGCCCACAGTCCCAACCGGGTTTCCCCAAAGTGAATGGCCAGGCACCTGGGAGGGGAGAAGCGGGACCACTACCCCCCCCATCCGACCCCCACACCTACCCCGGGGGGGGGAAGCGCCGAAGCCACCGGCGGGCGTCACCCCACCCCCGCCTTCCGATTGGCCGGTGGAGAGAGCCAAGGCCCCGCCCTCCCGCCTGCTCCCCCTCCGGGGCGCCCCTCCCGGAGCCCAGCTCCGGATTAATCCCCAAAGCCTCTTAAGGACCAAGGACAGCGACGGGGTCAGCGGGGGGGGGCGCGGGGGAGGGGGCGGCCCAGCGGGGGGGGGAGGAACAGACCACGCCCTGACCCCGGGGACCCCCCCCGATCTCCCTCCAGCTGCTTGGACTCCGATTCCCATCATCCTGTCCCCCCCCCCACTATCCAGCTGCAACACAAACCCATCAATCTCCGCGGGGGGGGGGTCTCCCCTCGGCTCTTTGATCTGCGGAGTGGGGGGGTCCTTTGGACGCCCCCCACCCCGAAAGTGCCAAGTTAACCTCGGCGGAGCAATGAAAGCAGGGGGGTCCTTGTGGAGGGGGGGGGTCCCTTCTTCCAGCCGCCCCCCACTCATCCTTCTCCTTCCCACCCGGGAAAAAGGGGTGGGTGGGTGGGGAGACTCGGGGGTCCTTGCCAAACCCCTTGTGGGGGGGGAGAAGGAGGGGGCGCCCCTCTTTGCCCCGACCCCGCTTTGTCTCCCTGCCTGCCCCCCCTCTTTCCACCGGCTCACCCAGCTGCTCGGGGATCCGGAGCCGAATCCTGACCAGGTCGCGGGCAAGAGGGTCCGGGACCCCCCCTCCTAGGACCCCCAGACGACCCCAGCCCTCTTTTCTCCCTAGAAGCCCCCCCCCCGAGCGGCCCTACTTTGCAGCCTGCTC
>NW_015392560.1:16446-17720 GCF_001527695.2 Protobothrops mucrosquamatus | reverse complement strand
CCACGGGCCGAATAAAAAAAACCAGGCGATCGATGGCGGGGGATTGAAAGGCGGTTTGCAAATAAAGGGCGATATTTAACTGTAGAATTTCGAGGCTTCCGTTCCCACGTTTTTTGCACGGGAGATCTCGGGCAAGACTTCCTAAAAAGCGTCTCTCTCACGGTTTGCACCGCTTAAAGATGGGCCAAGGACTTATGCAAAGATTATATCTATGCCCAGCACAGCAGAGGGCAGGAGACGGCTGGAAGGCGCAAAAAAATAAAAAAATAAAAAAAAATCAAAGTCCAGAGGTTTTGCTACCTAACTTCACCTCTGGACTTTCGATCAGGAATCTGAAAAGGTTGCAAGCCACGCATCTGTCACTCGCTTTTTTTATATTATTCTTTTCCTTTCGTTTTCTTTAATGAATAACGGACCTGTTTTCAAATTGTATCGACTGGATACATCTGCTTTAGGGGGAAGGAAAGAAGAAAAAAAACAGCTAATCAAAGGCAGGCGAGGAGGAAGAGGGTGGTCTGTTTCACAGAAAATTAGACAGTAATCCAATGAGGTCGTATGCTTTCCTCTTCTCTCCCTCCTTCCTCTCCCCTCCCCCATTTTTCGCCCAAACAAGCAAATAATCGTGCATTTAAAAAACATGTCACGCAAGCTATGCCACATTTTCTCTGCAGGACCCCCCCCCTCCCCTTTCCTTAATTTTTTTTCTTTTTTTCTTTTTACAAAAATTCCAGCAATTGAAAAAGTCTGGATCGCTGATGGGATCCAAACAAATGTTAAGGACCGAGTTGGGTGACCGACCGGATAACCAGCCTGCCCTTCGGAAAAAACCAAAGACTGGAAAACCTGTTCCTTTCGTTTGCCTTTCTAGTCCTTTAAAGTGTTTTTAAAAAGCCGCCCATCCGAGAATAAAAAAAGAAAGAAACCTGAAATAAATATAAGACTTGCTAGAAAGTCAACCCCGCCAACATTCAGCGGGACCTGAAGCTCCCGAGGAAGTAGCGGGGGCGCAAACTCGAAAGCAGAAGGAGCCCAGGAAATCTCCTTCCAAGAATTGGTGTAAACTCTGGAAAGTCCACACACACACACACACACACACACACACACACACACACACAAACCCGCACGCCGCAGAAGGATCTGAGCGCTATGACAGGCAGAAGAAGTCTGACGAGGGGGGGGGGCGGTCAGAACCCGCAAGCAGCACGCCTGAAACTGACGCGGCCGACACGCGAGTATATGTCTCTTCGAAGCCTTTCACAGCTAACGCCACCCCC
>NW_015392560.1:8976-13149 GCF_001527695.2 Protobothrops mucrosquamatus | reverse complement strand
TTTAATTTTCCTCCGGAACAATCTCTTCGTACTAAATAGCTTTGTTCGATACCTCCTCCACGCTATTTATGCGCCCATTAATATCTGTTGCAAAATTCTGCCTAGATACCATAAAATAAAATTATGGGCTTTCAGACCCGAGGTTGAGCTGGTTCGTGCAAGGAAGCAAGCCGCTTGGTTTAGCGTTTCAAATTTTCTCTCTCTCTCTCTCTCTCTCTTTCAGCACCTCTTCACGGGCCGCTGCCTAGATCTAAGAAGCGGATGCGCCCGATCCTACACACAATTACGGTGGTCACAATCCACTTCGGATTTAGGCGCGCGTAAACCGCGGTAATCTCCACCGCGGTTTGAGATAGCCGGGGAGATTCTATCGCAACGCAACCCACACAACCCTGGAACAAATGATTTGGGGGCTGTAGATGTAGCCGCAGCTATTCCAGACACGGCCCCCGTTGGGACTGGTGGAATTTGTTTCCGAACAAAACATGTTTCTAATCGGACAACAAAACAGCAGAGACTAGAAGTGGTGGTGGGGGATTTGCACTTTCTGCTAAGGACACCCTTTTAAAAAGATACACGCGAAAACAGAAGTCGGGTTTTTAAAGGGTAGGCAGGCTGTTTCAATGTTGAGGTGACACTGAGGATTGCAACAGGAGGCACCCTGCTTCCGATCTCGAAAAGTGAACGTGTGAAGAGGGATAAACAGGACACAAAGTCTTCCTGTCTCAAGTTGAGCCCAAGCCAGCTTCGCGGGGAACGGTGAGAGTTTTTCTCCGACGTTTCCCTTTCTAGGGAACGCGTGTACCGGTTCCCGGTATGTGTTCGGAGGGGGAGAAAAAAATCTGGCGAAAGAAGAAAGGTCGTGTTTAGCTGAAGTGAAGCAAGTTAAGCGCGTCACAGGTCAATTGAGGGCTTTTAAGCTCTGCGGGCTGAAGGAAACCCACTTGTGCAGAAGCAGGTCTCCTCGCCACGCGTTTCTCACGCCTTTCTCAAGGTGAACCGGTCTTAGTACCAGGGGGATCCACTTTCTGACCGATCGAAGGTGAGCTGGCCTTAGTACCAGGGGGATCCACTCTCTGACCGACCGGGGCGGGAAAGCCGGAGAGCCCTTTCGCTTACTCCCAGAAGTAGCCGCTCTGCCAGAGGCTGGGAAAAAACTCAAATCGGTGTATTTGGGAAGGCAGGCCCATCCCGAGAGGACGTCGGATGTGTGAATGCTCATCTCGTGATGTTACTTTGTCTCGAATCCCAGAACAGGCCAGGTATTAAAGAGAAATAAGGGAGATATATATATGAAATAAGTAAGAAATAAAATCTAGCCCGGAGGAATCTGGGCAGGTGTGTTATGTGGGGAGGGGAGGGGAGGAGGGGGGTTTAACAAGAAAGGAAGAACTGCCGCTGAGGGGGCCCTCCCAGGCGGTTAAAAGAGGAGGGGGCGAGATGGGGACGGAAAAGGAGGGCGAGGAGACAGCCTTCCTTCCTAGATAGCCAAGCCTCCTGTCTACTGGACCTCCATTGGAGAGGCCTTTTTTTACAAGCCCCCAGCCAGGTTCCCCGCGCCCTTAAGAGCCCTAGGGAAGGTGGAGAAATCCAACAGGTGAAGAGGGGGTCTCTTTCTTCACCTTCCGAGGAAGGGAAGGCTCGGGGGGGGGATGGGGTTGGGGGGCAAGGCGTAACTCTTAAAGGCACAGTAGGAAGGAAGCGCGCAAGGACGAAGGGTCTTGTTTCTTTCGCTCCGGCCGCACCTGTGGGCCTCTCCGTTTCCTAGCTGTTTTTCAGACGCCCCGGACCGCCACCCTCTTGCCTCGCCTCTTTGGGGGCCAGCTATGCTTCTCTCCCGATGACCCTTGGGCCTTGCGGGGAGGCCTGGTGGGAGAGCTCCCGAGGTCCACCCAACCCGAGAGAAAAGGCTAAATGCGAGTTAAGGAGAGTTCACACGCTAAGCGGTTGCTTGGCTGGGTTTAAAGGTGTGCAAACCTCGGCGCCGACGTTTTGTAAACTGAAACTGAACGGGTCAGCTTGTTATGTAAATCCAATTGGGGCCCATGCAACAAGCCATAGTTAAAGAGACGGTAGCTTGAGGCTCTGTGCGAACGCCCCCTCCATCGCCCATAGCGATTCCTGGACGCCCGTCTTCAAATCCCCATTTTAACCGGGGATTAACCGCTGTAGAGAGCGCAACGATCTCACACGGGAAAAAGGAAAGCGGAAAAAAAATCATAGCTTGGAGGAAAAGCGGGTGATAAATGTAACCGTTTCCCCCGCCTCTTCTCGACCTCACCGTGAGCAGCTTCAGCCTAAAGGCTTTACAGGGTGTCCTTTTCGGTGGCGAAATAAAAACTGACACCCAAACTTAGGAAAGGCTTCTGCCCAAGCAAAACTATAGAATTGCAACGCTGTGCAAATATTATCCGACCCCCGAGATGTTTTGCAAGGCAGGAAGACCGACGGAAAGCGATGGAGTATGAGTAAATGACAACCTATGAGTAAATCTGTGTTGCTGGCGAGTTTCGTCCCAGCCCAGTTTAAATCCACACGTTCAATGGACTTTACCAATATTCCGCTCATACTGCACCTTTGGCGTTCTCCTAACTTGAACCAATACATTGTATAAATGCATACAAGTGGTTAATACGACTTTAAGCAATTCCTGCTCCATCCTGTTTTCCTTGAGGCTAGTCTGGTTACCAACCCCCCACCCCCCACGCCTCTTCTAAGTCTTCGCCTGTATCCTAGGCGAGGGCTGGACAGGTTTATCGTTTTCCCATTCAGACGACTATGCAGTCGCATTCTCTACTCTCTCCTTAGAAAGCCCCCCTACTCCGAAGCAGAAGATACCAGGGGTGCAGCGTGATCATTACCACGTTTACCTAGAAAGGAATTAAGGCACCCAAAACTCAGCCACGGGTCTTCTTTAACCATTGTTTGTTAATCAAGCCACAACTGAGTTTATTCATCAGGCAAGAGGAAACCAAGAAAGGCTTGTTAGGAGTTAGTTGGGTGTGTAAACCCGGTGCGCCACACCTGCTATCCCGGAGATGGAGGGAGGGGAGAAACGGACAATACAGAATCCGTAGTCTGTTAATATGATGGGTGGACTTAAAAACCAGAATCCATCCCCAAATTTTCTTTTGTTTATATATATCACTGATTACATAATCAGTGTGCAAGTTGGGGGGGGATCACTGATTTCCACAATCTCTTCACTCATTCTTTTTCTCCAAATGTGTTGGTAGAATAGTTAGTCTCAGGAGTGCTTCCTTTTGACCCTCTGCTTCTACCCATTAAACTTCCTAACCCTCCTGCTTACCGTCACTAAGGCTTCCCATTTTACAGAAGGAAAAACTGAGGCTACCCGTTAGTGGCTGTATTGACACAATAAGCCATGGGGTCCCTTCAGAGTAGCTTATGGAGCAAACTACATCAGCGGCACTGATGCCAAATGTTAAACCATCAACCTTGGTTTAGAGACCCATCGTGGCTGCTTTCATACAACATTGCAAACCCAACTAAACACTTCTTAGTGGCTTAGCCTGCCTAGTTCTTTTAGTCACCCAGTGTCATACTAACTAGAGGCTTTCAGTGGTTCCATGAGTTCATGGTAGGCCTTGCAGAAGGTGGAAATAATATAATATAAAGCAAACATGGAGCAAATAGAACATCCCTGCAGTTAAATTCAACTTGGGATGAAGACCTTAATATAGTTTTCTTAGCAACAAAAAGCAACAAGAAGACTTTTTCTAGTCTCCAGCACGCTGGGATTTTCTTGTGGTCTCCCATCCACAGTTAACGAGATTCTCTTCCGAGGCCCTGCCGCAGTTTTCATCACCAGGAGAGGCAGGGACTGAGACCTGGAAAAGGAAGGAAGGGCTTTCCAGGTGGAGGTGCCAGGTGTTGAGGCCCCGGTTCACCTGGGGTGCTCTCTCTCTCTCTCTCTCTCTCTCTCTCTCTCTCTCTCTCCCTTCTCTCCTCTCCCTCTCCCCCCTCTCTCTCTCCCCTCTCCCTCTCCTCTCCTCTCTCCCTCCATCCCTTCCCAGGAGAGGCAGGGGCTGAGACCTGGAAAAGGAAGGAAGGGCTTTCCTGGTGGAGGTGCCAGGTGTTGAGGCCCCGGTTCACCTGGGGTGCTCGCTCGCTCTCTCGCTCGCTCTCTCTCTCTCTCTCTCTCTCTCTCTC
>NW_015392560.1:5691-6715 GCF_001527695.2 Protobothrops mucrosquamatus | reverse complement strand
CGGTACACTTGGAACTGTCGCGCTCAGAGTCAAAGTGGGAAAAGGAAGCCTCGGGCAAAAGGAAATTACTGCGAGCTTTCGTGACCTTTCCAAGAGGTAATCAATCAAGTGATCAACAGGGATATTTATCATCTCTCGACGGGGGCTACTTTACAAATGCACGAGGGAGGGGCGGGAGAAAGCGAGGGGAGGGGAGGGGGGAGGAGATAACTCGAGCACCAGTGAAGTTCGGCTAAGCCGGGCAAAAATTGCAGCAGCCTTCCTCGACGAGGCGCCCTTCTGAAGGGCGGGATTCCCCACTCGGAGCGCCCCGGCACCCGTGGGAGCTACAGCCCGACCCGTCGCGTTGGCCAGGAGAAAGCTAGCTGGCTCCGAGCCGCACTTAACTCCCCAAGCCCCGCGTTCCTAGAAAGAGCCTACCTTAATAAAATGGTGTCTTCATTTTAAGGAGCAGCTCCTGTAGACTGGAGCCGAGGCTCTAGGTCACTAGGGGTAGGCAACCTTGGCTCTTGTAGGACTCGTGGACTTCAACTCCCAGAATTCCTGAGCCAGCCAAGCTGGCTCAGGAATTCTGGGAGTTGAAGTCCACGAGTCCTACAAGAGCCAAGGTTGCCTACCCCTGCTCTAGAGTTTGGTTGCAGGTTTATTCTTGGCAACTCCAATTAAAGCATCCAAGTAGCAGAATTATGCCAGATTAGTGGTTATTATCAGCCAGAGGAGGCAACGGGTAATACCAGATTAGACTGGCAAACAATTTAGCCTATTATAAGGTGGTTTTCTATGGTTCTACCCACTATACTAAGCAATAGTTCACTTACACACATTTCTCATGTACCTGGGACATCAAAACAGGCCTTACCACTTAATGAGGGATTCACTAGTGGGCCATCTTCCCTCTCTCCTAAAGATCACCACCATCCCTGGAAGGTAGAGTCGTGGACTTCAGCATGGCTGGCTCAGGAATTCTGGGAGTTGAAGTCCACGAGTCCTAAAAGAGCCAAGGTTGACTACCCCTGCTCTAGAG
>NW_015392559.1:12967-28810 GCF_001527695.2 Protobothrops mucrosquamatus | reverse complement strand
AGAATATTTTAATTTTGCTGCTATGGAACACTGATACAAGAAAAATAATAAATTCAATTGATAAAATAATATTTTACTACATTAGAAAAAACGTTCCTAAGTAACATGGTGCTGTTCTCAAGGTCACTGGAGAATTGCATGAAAAAGCTAATTTATTTGAAGGAAATGCTTGCTTTTAATTTTAAAGCTACTTTTTAAATTTTAAAAGATAGTAACCTTTTAATTTAAAAACAAACTAGTCTATGTCTAATGTGAAAACTGTCTTTGCTATTTAGGATTTCTGGCAGAAGTGGTACTGATAAAGCAAATATCCCACCTGTCATAGATAGCAGGATAAATAAAAGGTATGTAAGCATGAGCTGGAAAGGTACCTGGTTTGATAGAGAATTGTAACTTTTCTGAGACTGATCTTTTAAATTTTGTTACAGCTTATTTGCCTTCCTCAGATCTGGATAAATTTTATGAGTTATATCTCAGAAAAATAATTAACATTATTAAAAGTCTGATTTGTTAAATAAGTAGGTATGGCCCAGTGACGTTTATGCTAACATAACATACTGCATGCTTATATGCCACTATGGAGAGAACTAGAAGATAGGAATTGCAGTGTATTTTCTTGACATGTCATCTCAGTGTAACAACTAGTAAGATAGGGTTTACTGCCTGAACAGGGGGTTGGACTAGATCAGTGGTTCTCAACCTGTGGGTCGGGACCCCTTTGGGGGTCGAACAACCCTTTCACAGGGGTCGCCTAAGACCATCGGAAAACACATATTTCCGATGGTCTTAGGAACCAAGACACCGCTCCTCTATCTCCTTGCCCTCCTCTTCTCTCTCTCTCTCTCTTTCTCTCTCCCTCTCCCCGCCTGGGCGCTTCTCCAACCAGGCTGGGCGGAGCGGCAGAACGGCCTTCCCCCCCTCCCTGGCCAGCTGGATGGGGGGTTGGGGGTCACCACAACATGAGGAACTGTATTAAAGGGTCGCGGCATTAGGAAGGTTGAGAACCACTGGACTAGATGATCTCCAAGGTCTCTTCCAACTTGATGGCAATATAGAGTGATCCCAGGTAATATGATACTGCTGCATTTTGCATCAATTTCAGTTTTTGGATAGTTTAAGTAGACCAGTTTTGTGTGGAGTCATTTCAGTCAGAGGCTTTTGTATTGCGGGATCAAAGGGACAATATGACTGAAGCACTGTCTCCCAAGCTTCCTGCAGTGCCTCCTTCTGTTGAAAGTCAGAACAATAGAGGAAGCATTAGTTGTGAACTTTTAAAAATAAGAGGAATAAAACTTTTCCTTTGAGTTTAAGCAGATTTCTATGGAAATAACCCACTATTGGACAAAATAATCCTACAGTGCTGCTAGAATCTCTGGTGCAAACTTAGAAATTGTATTTGATAGGATAGTTTAAAAAGGACAGTTCAGTTTTCTGGAAAATCATGTCAAAAAACTGACATACCATAGGAACAGACTCTGAAAACTAGAGACACTTCCAAGCACAAAAACCTTTGAGGTATTAAAGCATTTTACTCTTGTGTATGCTTTAAAATAAAGCATTAAATCCTGAAGGAGGGTTTTAGAAAAATGTTCCCCTGTATCTGCCCAAACAACAATTCACAGAATCTTGTAATCCTCTTCATGATTACAATTTAGCTTTTTTTTTTTTTTTGATGGTGGGGAGATCCAAGCTTCCTTTTAAGGGACCTTCTGATCTTCAGACTCCCTTCCTTTTCTCTTTCAATTCATCCTGAAAACAATGGCTTTCTCCCCAGAAACGGAGGCATGTGGGGTGGGTCAGGGGAGGTGTAAGGCAAATAAATTCCCTTTTGCCTTACTTAATACTGGGATCCCTACATATTCCCAACCATGGCTTACACATTTAAACAAAAAGGTTGATTTCATGTTTTGGAATCAGCAATTCACAGATAAAAGAGACAGTAAGCAACACCTTGTACCTGAGAAAACTGAGACTGTGAGAAGGAGACCCAAAATAACCCTGCCTTGACTCTGTACAGTGTAAGTGGGGGCAGAGGGAGAGTCTGTCAGCTTACCACAGAGTTCCAATAGTCCTTGCAACGTTTATTTCCTTATCTGATCTACCAAAGGGCTGGCAGATGGCTGAAGTGAGCGCAGAGGGTGAATGTGGAAGAGGAGGAAGGCAGGGCCATATGTAGAGAGAGATGATACATACTGTGGGAAGTCAGCCCCCCAGAGAAGGAAATACTAAAAGGGCAGGAAAATATATTTTCGCAAAGGATCTTGAAGAGGCAGGAAAGCATGCCCAGTTTTCTTAATAGCCCCAGGTCTCCCTTCCCCAAGCAGAAACCAGCTCTATAGACATGCAGATGTAAATCAGGGAGCTAGGAGATTAAGAAGACAAAGACCTAAAATCTACATACCCCACCCAAACTCTAAGAGTCATCAGCCCCAGCTTCAGGGAAGCAGGATATGACCTTTGGACATAATAGGATTAACCCATCACCATCAGAATACCAGAAAGGCACACTCAGACTCAGGTCAAAGTTCATGCCACAAGAACAACTCCAAACAAAAGGCTCCAGAGAGTATAAAAACCCACTCCCTACATGTGTTCACTCCTTTTTCTGCCAGAGCCATCTTCCTGTCTGGCTCTCCTCTTCAATAAACTGCAACCTTCTTTCTAAAGCAGTCGCCATGTTATTTATCCCCGGCTTGGACTGAACCACGATGAAGACTTTCCTTCCAACAATACAAAAGTGGTGTAAAATTGACCTCGCAAAGTCCATCCCTTTTGTATGCATGACATCATACTGCACACACATGCAAAAGATGTGGCTCTTATATTGCAACAGCGTGACACTAACTTTGAATAAATTCTAGCAGTTGCCTCAGGAAGAGGCTTTCTTATTTACGTTTCCTAAAATTCCTTCACTTTTTCTGGTTGAATCTTTATAAATCTTTATAAAATAAAGGATAGCTGTTCCCTTTGTACCTTCCTCCACTCTCTGAACATGGACCTTATCATCTTCAAAGATTTCCTGGAAGGACCATCCTTGGCAGGGTTTGTCTTGTAAATTGCTTGTAAAGTTTTTAAAAAGTAGGAAAGATAGATCCACAGTCATGTAGGAAGTCAGCACCCCCCCCCCAGAGAATGAAATATTTTGGGGAATATTAAAAGAGGCAAGATAGAATATTTCCCCTAAAGGAGAAATGGAGAAAAAAATCAGTCCCAGTCTTCCTGTCTCAAGCAGAAACCTGAAGAGGCTAATATTTAGAAATGGAGATTTTGTAATCTATTCAGAAAGACTGGGCCACCCTATTCATAAGCAAAAACGTCTTCAGCAACAGCTCCCATAGAAGGCTGGAGCTGATGGGATTAGAAAAACAAAGGCTCCTAAAATCTACATTCCCCACCCTGCTCCAAGGACAGGGCAAATAATTAGAATACTAAAAGGGCACACTCAAGCACAAGTCAAAGTACATTTCACAAGGAACAGGCATCTCAAACACAAAGCCCCAAAGAATGTATAAAAACCCACCTACTCCCAACAACATTTTGTTAGCTGTCCCAGAAATGCATGCTGTTGCTGGTTCTGCTCATCAATAAACAGACCTTCTTTCTAAGCAGCTAGCCTCCATTTTATTTCCAGCGCCTTTTCTCCCGGCTTGGAACTGGACCTGATTTTTCTTTCAACAGCCATTAGAATGTAGCTATTAGAGACTCGATTCTCAGCTATCAGCTAAATTTCAGAGTATATTGAGAATAAATCACCTTGGCTTTTGTTTCAAATTTGCAGGTACCAAGACGTGGATGACTATATCAAAGTGAATCATACCTCTAAATGGGAAGAGAAGCGGTAAGTCTTCAAGTGAAATCAGCACTGAGATTGTATTTTGAAAAGAGTATTATTTTAATTTTCCCTTGTCATTGTCACTCCACCCGGTCAAAAAAACTATGTGAATCTACCATTGATAAGGAGGCAATCTTTTATGTTTCCTTGTTGAATTTTTTTAAAATAATATTTTATTAATTTTCCAATTTTACATTTAAGTATTTAAAAAGCAACGTGGTGGCTGGGTTAATCAATAGTTCGATAACATATAAAAATCTTTAGTACAAATCTCAAGATACGACATCAAATATTTCCTCTCTTTTTCCTTTAACATCTACTGTCTCGTACAGTATTTAAGCTAATACAGTTCTTATTATATCAACTCAATAAAAAAAAATTTCCCCAATTTTTAGTTTCCCATCAATATTCCAATTTAACATTTGATATTTTTAATTTTCAGGCTTTAGGTAACCAAAATTTCCCTTATCTCAATTCATAACAGAATCTAATATTCAAAATACACATTTTATCTATTTAAATATAGTCTATTTCCTAAAAGTTATCTATTTCCCACCATATTAAATCATCTGCTTAATAATACAATATCTCCTTTAATAAATCAAAACCATTATATATATTGCCTGGATTAGTCAATAAATCAAAAATATTCATAATAATTTTTTTTCTTTTAGGTCTAAGTTTTAAATGTTAAACAGATAAAATCCTTATTTTCAACTAATTTCCAAATATTTTAAACCTAATGACCAAAATTTCCCTTATCTCAACTTCTCCCTTTAACCCTCCAATTAATAATATGAAATCCCTCTAATAAATCAAAACCCCAATTTTCTTCAGCCTTATTTTGACTTTCTTCCTTTGCCAACTAGCCTTTCATATCAGTGCTTTTAGATCGTCAAATAGATCTCCCTCCTTTATTATATATGTTATTTGAAATAAAGGAGATCATTTAATTGCTATTTTTTTGGAAGGGCTAGCCCATTTGTATTCATTAAGTTGTCTCCCTATTATTCCAATTCCCCATGATTGCCCTGATATGTTTATCTTCCATTCAATCTGTTCTTCTTTCTCAAATTTGTTCTGATTTATATAGAAAGTCTTTTCCATTTTCAGTGTTATCACTCCCTTTTCTGAATTTTCCATTAACTGTATTTGTTGGTCAATTGAGTCCTCTGAATATTTGATTGTTCCATTATTCTGTTATCTTCTGCGTTATTAGTTCTTTGGTTGTTGTCAAAGTTCTTCATCCATATTCTTTTAATAATGTGTTAAGTTGAAGACTTTAAAATCAGACGTTAAAAATAATTTTATAACTAGGTATGGGACCTCTCTTTCACATGTTTATAAATAGTCTTTATAGTAGAAGTCATTGGTCAAGCAAGATTTTATAGTCCGAGGTATTTCATCATCTCATATAGTAACCAATGTTCCTCAGATAAAGAGATAGGAAGGGAGTTTCCCTCATATAACTCTGAAAGTCAGTAACGGTTTACATTCATATTTCAAATAGGCCAGTTATGCCACCCAGCTGTTCTCTTTACAGCAGAGTTTCTCACAGGTGGTGCCAAGGTCAAAAGAGTCTTATCTAAGATAGGAAATAACAAGTTGTAATACCACATGTCACCACAAGATGTCACCGATGCCATTTAAAGTTTTTTAAGTCCAAAATTTTTATAATCCTTTTTCCAATTTTATTTCTTTTTTATAGATAAAAGCAAAAGTCTCCAATAAAAATAAGAAAATGTTTGGTCCCAAAGTTTCAGGAACATATAAATCCAATTAGATTAAAGTTGTTATTTTAGTGTTTTAATTCCCCTGGGTAGTCAGTCGCCGCTATTCTTAGAGGGTGGGATAGAAATTCCCTTCCATCTTTCCTCACAGGGGGAAAGCTACTTTGGGCAGCTTTTACAGGAAAAGAAAATGCTTAGAATAAAGAGAAGATCAGATCTCACCCAGTTTCATCCATGTTGCTTTCAAAGTGCTTGGTGGTGAGTTTGACTTCGGCTGTCTGCAGCCTAGTGATGAGCCGTATTACTATGGCTGGTCTTTCCTCCGCCGGTTTGGAGGGCTGCCCCAGATCGAGCAGAAGGGCTGCTGCCCTCCCGCGATCAAGCAGGGGTCCCCTCCTTGCTCATCGCCCCTAGAGGGTGACTTTCGACCCTTTCCAGGGTCCCCCAGCAGAGCGAAATCAAACGCGGAAGACAGAGCTCACCTTCCAGCATCCGTGGCAGCTGCGATGGCAAACTGGAAGTCCCTTGTTGAATTTTAAAACATACATATGCATGTCCACTTCTCTCCAAATATTATGTAGCTATATTATTCATACACATTATTTGTTAAATTTATACTTGTCTTTTCATTAAAACAAACCAGTGCTGCTAATAATAGCTACTTGCAGATAGAATCTAGAATTACAATTCAGATGTTAAATATATTAAAAGGAATTAACGTACATTAATAGTTCTACCTGCTTGAAATCTTTACACTGATTTTGTGTCATTTTTAAACAAGCTGTGACCTGGAGAATCTGATTGCAGTCAAAGATAACAGCAAGGAGGGGTAAGTCTCTATTCACGTCTGGTATAGATATTTAGTATTAATTTGTACTACTTCTACCATTCTTGACACTGCAGAAAAGTGTTCAGGTAATCCTTAGAGAAGGGTGGTGCATAGTTAGAATCGGAATTTCTGTTGGTAAGCAATGTGGATGTAAAGCATAATGTCACATGACTGTGTTGCTTAGGTTGGCAGGATGTGAGCACTGCTGGGCTGGAGGTGGTTGTTGCAAGGTGTTGAGAAGGCACATGTGGGGCAGCACAACACAAGCTTTGCAAGGCTGGGGATGGCTGCTGGAGGGTGTGCAAGAGGCCAGTCTGGTGTGAGCTCTGGGCATAGTTGCAGGAGGGTGAACGAGGGTGCAGCGGGCGGTGGGCAGGGGTGGCTACTGCAAATCAAGGACTACTTGTAGTGGCATGACTTGGCTATCTCCATGCTGAACACTATCTTGCTTTTAATGTGTGCTTCAAGGCATTGTCAGTCACTAAGAGAATTTATATTCCTTAAAACTATTCTTGGATGGTGTCAGAAAAAGAAGGAAAAGACTTTTTCAAAACTGGTACAGTTAAGAATGACTTAAATCTGCCTCCCTCGGGACGTGGAGACAAAGGCAATTTGGTAAAATGAAGTTGGGCCAGTGTATGCTTAGGTGTAAATGGGAACTGGACCTTAGAAAGGTTGGGAACCGCTGTTCTAATCCAACCCTCTGCTCAAGCAGGAGACATGATACCATTCCGGACAAATGTTTGTCCAATCTCTTCATAAAAATTGCCAGTGCTGGAGTACCCACAACTTCTGGAGCAAGCTTTTCACCTGATGTATTTTTCTCAGTATTAAGAAGTGTTGTAGTAATTAAACCTGCTTTGCTAATCTCTTTCTGAGATTAGAGCCGTAGTGGCACAGTGGTTAGAATGCAGTATTGTAGGCTGACTCTGTCCACTGCCAGGAGTTCGATCCTGACTGGTTCAAGGTTGACTCAGCCTTCCATCATTCTGAGGTCAGTAAAATGAGGACCCAGATAGTTGGGGACAATATGCTGACCCTAAACCACTTAGAGAGGGCTGTAAAGCACTGTGAAGTGATATATAAGTCTAAGTGCTATTGCTATTGCTTTGAAAATGCTCCTATACGGTGCTTCAGTACTTAACAAGTTCCTACTGTAATTTGCAGATCATATAAGGTAAGTAAGATAGAAAAAGTCATAAGACTCCATTTGCTTGAAGGAAGCTATGCCTTTAGGTCTGCCTTCCCCTTATGCTTTTATATCAGTTTAATTTTGCAATATATTAAAATAAATTACCGTTGTTTCATCTTTACAGAAACCAAGATCTGGATGACTTCATCATAGTGAATTGTACATTTGAGCCAAGTGACAGGAGGTGAGTTTTGCAGCCACAGTGGGCATTTGTATTACATTTCTGATCTAGTGTTAAAAACAATAACTTTCATTATACATCCCAGTCCCCATCTGGCAAAACCCCGAGTAAATCTTGCATTATTTTATTCATATCCTTTAAGTATCTTTTCTGTTCTAATAAATGGTATCAAACTTTTACTGTGATCAAAGATCAGCACACAAAATGTTTTTTTTCCTATGTGTCTGTATGTTAGATAACTTAATTTAAATTTAATTTAAAATATGAATTATAAAATTAATTACAAAATTATACAAAGAAATAAGCTATTGTGTCTTTATGGCAGTTTTACAAATTGGTGATAAGACAACACTCTGCATTGCATCTTGACTGGTATCTAACAGCAGCAGTTTAATGTAAAACTCATTTGCTTTATCTGGCATTTGTTGGATGCTAGATGGCATTTGCAAGAGTTCCTGGAATAATCCCAGTTAAGGGCACATGCTGAATTGTCTCTGTCTGTGTCAAGTCATATACAGGTAGTCCTTGACTTACAACATTAACGGAGCCTGTCATTCATATCAGAAGTTGAGGATTATGTTAAATGAAGCATCTAACTAATGACCTCCCTGTCCCTGTTTTCCCCAATGCATTCGTTAAACGACTGCGTGGGTTGTTAGGTAGAGCATGGGGTGACTTAGAGTTGGGAGAAACCAAGGGAGGCCTAGTGCAGGCACAGGCACTCCCAGTAGGCCTCTCCCACCCTCTAAGATATCCCATGCTCTTCCTCCTCCCCCTTGGTTTCCCCAAAGCCCTATGGGCCTCCTTCATACCTCACCCCATCACCATTCGCTTACTTACATTTTGATGAACTCAGGAAGTCAGTGTAGAGAAGGCCGCTCCTTCGCTGGGCCACATGGCACAATCAAGAAGAACATATCCGGTTACTTTTGCTTCCATGGCAATCCTTTCCTCTCTAGCCAGCATAAACTACTTTTCCTTAGCTCAGTGATGGCAAACCTTTTAGAGACCGAGTGCCCAAACTGCAACCCAAAACCCACTTATGCATCGTCGGGTGCCGGGTGGGAGTGGCCCATTGGCTGGGTGTGGCCCATTGGCTGGACACGGCTGCGGTGGTAACAGCAGACTGGGTGGGACTAAAAAGTTCAATCAATCAATTCCAACTTTGCAAGATCTTTTTTTTTCCCATGAGAAGTTGAAATTGACTGATTGATTGAACCTTTTTTTTTTTTTTGCATATGCGGCAGAGGCCTAAAGTGAAAAGGTTTTATAAAACCCAGCTGAAGGCCTAGGACTGGGGCGACGGCGCGAGTGCCCACAGAGAGGGCTCTGAGTGCCACCTCTGGCACCCGTGCCATAGGTTCGCCACCACTGCCTTAGCTCCTCCGGAGCTAGTTTTACACTGGTGGCGCTAAGAAGATATTGTAATGGTTTACCCTGGCTGGGGAAGAAAGGATTGCCATGGAAGCAAAAGAGATGGAATTTCTTCTTTGCTCTACCAGCATAAAACTAATGTAAATCTAGCACTAATAGAGCAAAGAAGAAATCCCATCTCTTTTGCTTCCACGGCAATCCTTTCATCTCCAGCCAGCGTAAATCACTACCAATTTATGCTGGCTTGGGTGAAAGGATTGCCATGGAAACAAAAGAGATTGGATTTCTTCTTCTTGATTATGTCACGTGGCCCTGCGAGGGAACAGCCTTCTTTACGCTGACTTCCTGAGCTCATCAAAAACTAAGTAATTGAATGGTGATGGGGGAGTGGAGGCAGGGAGGAATGTATAGAACCCACTATATTGACAAAGCAGGCCAACATACTGGGTTCTGGAGGCCTCTGAGGACCTGGCCAGACAAGATGGGAGAGAAATAGGTGGGTGGGTTGCTGCAGCATCTCTGAAGTCGGTCGTAAGGGCGAATGACCACAAGAGGGCTGCAAAATTGGTAACTATGAAACGGATTCATAGCATTTGGGATGTACGTTGTAACTTTGAACGTTCATTGAATGGCCTGTCGTACTTCAAGAATTATCTATATACAGAAAGCTTCATATATTGGAATATTGTTATATCTGTCAGTTAGGAGAGCAGAAGGTGAAACATTATGGCTAGCTCTGAAGAATTCTTTCCTTAAACTAGAGGAGATCAGAGTGCTCAGGTTATTTATTAATTTATATTTATTTATTAAATTTATATGCTGCCCATCTCATCAGAGACCTTACATCTGCTTACAAACATTAAAACTAGTACACATTAAAATAATAACAAGATAAATAACAATAATAAATACCGTTAAAGGACGGGAGGAAAGGGAACCCAGAAAATATGAGGAGAGGTGGGGGTCTTTCCTAATCCAATATTGGTGGACCCTCATTGGGCCTCCAGGCCAACTAGCAGAACCAGATCTTCAGGTCCTTGCAGATCTCCTCTTGGGGAATACAAGATGGGCAGGAGCCATGGCAGAAAATCCTCTTCTCATGGACCACATGAGCCAAAAATCCTTGATTGACAAGGTGCACAGCATGACCCCCCACACACACTGCTGGCTCAGGTGGAGTGAGCCAATCCCAATGGCTGATATGTTACTTCAGATAATTTGGACCCATGCCATGAAGAGCTGTAAAGATGACATCTTGAACTGCGCCCAGAAGCAAACCAGCAGCCAACGCAGCTCTCAGAACAGCAGTGTAACATGGGCCACCCTAGGGGCCTCAAGAACTGCCAGTGCCACTGCATTCTGCACCAGTTCTGAATATGCTTCAAGGGTAGCTTCAAGGGTATGCTTCAAGGGTGGCTCCACATTGCAGTAGTCCAAGTGTGAGATGACTAGGACTTGAATTTCTGAGCACATGGTTCCCTACCCAAGAAAGGATGAAATTGGTGCACAACACGGAGTTGTGCAAAGGCTTTCCTAGCCAAGACTGCCACTTGCTGTTCGAGCAGGAGTCGTGAGAACCCCCAAGAAGCACATCAGGTCTGTCTGGGATACTGCAGCTCCAGCCAGAACTAGAGATGTTAAAGCCCTGGAACTCAAAGCTCCAGGTACCCAAAGTCATTTGATCTTCCTACGGTTCAGTTGAAGCAGTTATATAGAATTGAGCATCATCCGCATACTGATGATACTTCAACCCAAGGTGACAGACGATCTCATCCACTGGCTTCATGTAGATAGATATTAAAAAGGCGTGGAGAGAGTATAAAGCCCTGCAGCATGCCACAAAGGAGTGACTGGGCTGGATCTCTCACTC
The DNA here is from genome assembly GCF_001527695.2 of Protobothrops mucrosquamatus. Taxonomy (NCBI): domain Eukaryota; kingdom Metazoa; phylum Chordata; class Lepidosauria; order Squamata; family Viperidae; genus Protobothrops; species Protobothrops mucrosquamatus. Next base: position 17,802 of record NW_015392559.1, on the reverse strand, counting down.
CCTATTAACACCAATTGGCCTCATAGAAAAGAGTCAAACCAGTGCAAAACTGTGCCACCCAGCTTCAAACCCTATAGCTGGCCCCAAAGGATACCAGAGTCAATGGTATTGAAAGCCACTGAGAGGTCAAGAAGAGTAAGGACGATTGCATCACCCATCCCACTATTGCTAGAGATTATCAATGATCAATGCTCTTTCTGTCCCTTTCCTGGGCCTGAATGCTGGCTGGAAGGGGTCCAGATAATCAGACTCTCTGAAGCTGCTGTTGTACTTTCCCTAAAAAGGGAAGGTTGGAAGCTGGACAAAAACTGTCCAGGTAGGTGGGGTCAAAAGATTATCTTTTAGAAGGGGGTGAACCACGGCCTCCTAAAAGGTTCCCAGGAATGTTCTTTCCTGCAGGGAGGATTTAATCACTGCCTGAACCCACCTGGTGTCACCATCCTGGAGGTTTTCACCAACCAGGAGGGACAAGAATCTAATTTGACAGGTGGTTGCACTAACAGCATCAGGATCAAATTGTTTCCAGATAACTGGATAAGGCCTCTCCCCAGACATCTCACATGGACTAGCACCAAGCTTGGATTCCGACTGGGGATGAATCCAAATGACTTTATCAGATGTTGAACAAATTCCAGAGCAGAGTGGCATAAGAGAATCCAGGGACACCAGCGTGTGGTCACATTGCCATTGCTCTGTCAAAAAATCATATCCAGTGTGTGACCAGTGTCCCGAGTCAGACCCAAGATGATTTAGGATAGGGCCATGGCTGCTATTGTAGTCAGGAAATCCTGGGCCAAACTGGGGGATTGCAAATTGAACTCCCCCAGGACCATAAGCCTGGGGAACTCTCCTGCTAGCCCCAAGAAGGCCTCCAGCAGCTCAGGCAGGGAGACTGTTACGCAAAAGGGAGGTAGTCCTGTAGCAACACTCCAAACTGATCTTGTGAGCCTAGCTTCAGGAACAGCACCTCACAGCCAGAAACATTGGGAGCAACACTCCTGAAGGCCAAGAGAGATTGTCAGATGACCACTGCAACCCCACCTGCCCTGCCCTGAGGTCTTGGCTGATGCCAAATCTTAAACCCAGCTGGACACATTTCTGAAATTGGACCTCCCTTTCTGGAGTCACCCAAGTTGTGATGATACATGCCAGGTCAGCTTGCTCCTCCTCAATAAGGTCTTGAATGAGGGGAACCCTATTATTGACCAATCTGGTATTCACCAGCAGCAGCCAGATCACGGGGCTTCCAAGGGGATGCTGTCCAGTGGCTAGGAGTGAGCTCAGGGAACTTGAATACATTGGGAGCATCTTCTCCTGTATCAGCCTGATCTCTGGCTTCCGTAACATCTCATGCCCACCATCTTACTAATAAATAAAGGGCTTGGAACCACAAGAAGGAAGAAGGTTCTTGGTGACAATTTAAATTAAATTCACAATATTAATTTTGTTTTAAGAAAATAACTTGAATTTCCAAGACTGACCTGTATTTTGTATTCCACAGATCTGTGATCTGTATTCTACAGATCAGTCAAGCCATCAAAACAGTATTGCCAAGAGATGATATGGGAGATTTCTCAAGGATGTACTGTATAGGAAGCTATCAAGGGCCTGATCGAGCTATTTTAACCAGTCCTGTATCTGCAGAGATTTTTATTAGCTATCAATCTACATCTGATGAAGGAATGATTTTCCTTGACAACAGTCACATGGATCTCTTGAAAAGAAAACTAAATTTAATGTCTTCCCTGTTTGGTGTGTTGGACCAAATATTATTTGGGACAGGTTCTTAGTCATGAAATCATGACTGAAGACGCTGAAATCTTCCAGGACAAGCAGTTCAGATTCATATAACACCACATACAAATTTACTCTAGTTAGCCTAGGAAGACTGTTAAGCATTAGCATAGGCAGCATACAACAATTTCCCAGGGCTGCCTTGACTATCCAAAGACTGCAGCATGTATTCAGAATTGGCAGGTGGAAGTGTTAGTCAGATTGAGTTGAGATCACCCACTACCCATCTTAATTGTCCAGAGTGGCCTACTAGCCAAAACTGGGACAGAAGAACTATCCAGGGTTCCGATTGTCAAGTGTCTATAATACAGGTAGTCCTTGATTTGCAATCATTCATTTAATGACCATTCAAAGTTACTGAAAAAAGTGACTTATGATTCTTTTTCACACTTAAAACCATTGCAACATCCCCATGGTCACATGATCAAAATTTGAACGCTTAATAACTGGTATATATTTATATTTATGATGGTTGCAGTGTTCTGGGGTCATGCGATCACCTTTTGCGACCTTCTGATAAAAAAAGCTAGTTGGAAAGTGATTCGCTTAACAACTGTGGCAAGAAAGGTCATAAAATGGGCAAAACTCATGTAACTTACTCATCTTGCTTAGCAACGGAAATTTTGGGCTCAATTGTGGCCACAAGTCAAGGACTACCTATATTACTAAGTTGTGATTTTACCAGCGCAATTAAACTCGGAAAACAGTGAATATTTTAAATGTCTATGGAGAAAGCACCTTTGGGAGTGGATATTTTACTAGCAGCTAATTAGGCACTGAGGAACTTTTGACCTTTTTGGTTAGGCTGTAGCCTGCCTTCCCTTCCATACAAAATCCCAGTTTCATCATTCCCATGTGTGTTTGCTCCAACCCATTATCTAGTCCTCATTTTCATCCCCTTTCTGAGTACAGTACATCTCTTAACACTAGGCCACAGCCAACCTGCAGTTTTCCTTCCTTCCATACAATGGCCTACCTGTTCTCCTGGCACTCACATAAACATGGAGAAGTACAAATGAGGTGTCCCTTGGCTCCATTTAAGGGATTAACAGGTTTTCAAAAGGTCTCTCACATACCCCACAATAATCTCTGAGCGCCACCTATCCTGTGTGAAAACTCTTTTCCACAGGTATCAAGTACACAAAAAATATACAAACAGCAAACCGCCTTTGTTTTTGTTTTGCCTTAACAGATCCCAAGACCTACACAATCTCATCAAAGTGAATCATATGTCTAGTCAGTTCAGAAAGGAGTAAGTTTCAAATCTGAAAGCTGTATTACATTCTGAATCTAGTTTGAAAATTGTAAAATTTCATGTTCTTCCCTATTCCACTTTCCTCCCCAAAACTCTAGTGAATCTTATGATGGCTAAGGGGGTTAAATCAATTTCTACTTCTTTATGAAGCTGTAAGCTTCATTGTTCCATGGGCATCCACAGAGAAATTTAAAAAATGAAGATGGCAGTTGCTTCTATATGATTGACTCTACAACTTTTATTAAGTGCATGGGATGTCAAAAAACATAGAAAAGAGGCTGAGGTTCACTATTGGCATACCTGCTGCATAGAAATTTAATTGATTTTAATAGGTGGTATAGGTAGTAGCTGTGAGAGGGATTTAGATTTCCAAAAGTGGGCCACCACTTAAGTATGAGCCAGCTGTGTGCTACAGCTGCCAGAAAAGCCAATGCAGTTCAAGGCTGCATCAACTGAAGTATAGTATCAAGATCACAAGAAGTATCCCTCTGTACTACACTAGCGAGGCCACAGTTGGAATACTGTATCCAGTTCTGATCACCATGGTACAAAAAAGATGCTGAGACCCTAGAAATAGTGCAGAGAAGAGCAAGTAAGACGATAAGAAGTCTGGAGGCTAAATCGTACAATGAACATTTGAGGGAACTAGGTGTGTCTAGCCTAATGAAGAGAAGGATCAGTGTGACTTGATAATTGTCTACCAGTACTACCAGGGATTGTCCGTCAAGCACAGGAAATTAGGAGCCAGGATAGAGTTCAAAGGCATTTATGAGTTTATGTCATGCAACTTATACACAAGAATCTAATCTACTAATGGTCAAGGCATATTGGCACCAGATAAGAGTCAGCGGACTTCAAGGGTGGCTGTACTTAGGTCTCTTATGGGGCATAGTGATTCCAAACTGATAATGCATTTGACCCCACCCTCAGGCTCAGCTCAGTCATCTCCTTCCCTGTCCCAGAGAACAGGAAGTTGGCTTACTCTCTAAAGCACCTGAGGACAGAACAAGAAGCAATGGGTTGAAACTTGTTAACAATTTGCTTTCTGGAGTTCTGGGGTGCTCCATAGCTGGAGGTTTTTAAGAAAAGATTGGACATTCATTTGTCCAGGATGATATAAGAGCCATGTTCATTTGTCCAGGATGATATAAAAGCCATGGTGGCACATTGATTAGAATGCAGTATTGCAGGCTAATTCTGCTGACTGCCAACTGTCAGCAGTTCAGCAGTTCGAGTCTCTCCCGCTCAAGGTTGACTCAGCCTTCCATTATTCTGAGGTCAGTGAAATGAGGACCCAGATTGTTGGGGGCAATATGCTGACTCTGTAAACCACTTAGAGAGAGATGTAAAGCACTGTGAAGTCTAAGCACTATAAGGACTCCTGCCTTGGGCAGGGGTTGGACTAGAAGACCTCCAAGGTCACTTCCAGCCCTATGATTCTATGATTCCTAAGCTCATTTGACTCAAAAGATCAAACTCTTTGGTACTCTGGATTTTCTGATTTCCATTCTCATCTTCCTCCCTATAATGTGGTATAGCGGTTAAGCCCCCAGGCTAGAAACAGGAGACCATAAGCTAGCTGGGCGACTATGGGCCAATCTCTCTCTCAGCCTTCAGAAGAAGGCGAGGGCAAATTACTTCTGAATTGTTGCCAAATAAATTGCAGGGACCTGGACAGGCAGTTGTCAGGAGTCAATGCTAACTCAAACGCACACAAAAAAATGTAAAAGTATGTTTGTGTGCATGTACATGTGAAATGATATAAATTTAACAGATACGTATAGAA
>NW_015392559.1:0-11983 GCF_001527695.2 Protobothrops mucrosquamatus | reverse complement strand
GTATAGAAGCTAAATTGATATACTGTATTGTTATGCTCTAGCAGTATTCTTGTTTTTGACATCTGATTTCTAAAAATAAGGATTAAAATGTTTTTAATTGCTGTCAAATTATTTGATTATATCGGTAATATAAGGTTAACACAGTTTAGATTTTTACCTAATTAATTTGATTACAAATAAGGAGAAATGCCTCTTTTAATCATTATTATAATTTGTGCATGTTGTGATTTTTGTTCTTTATTATTTCTCTTTATATAGTGCTATTGAAACAAGGAATATTTTCTGAAATGTGTGAAGCCAAATAAATATTTTTTTTCTTGACGCAGGTAGTCCTCCACTTAAGACAGTTTGTTTAGTGACTGTTCAAAGTTACAATGACACTGAAAAATGTGACTTATGACTGTTTTTCATAGTTACGACTTTTGCTACATCCCCATGATCATGTGATCAAAATTCAGATGCTTGGCAACTGGTTCATATTTATGACCATTGCTGAGACCTTCTGACAAGCAAAGTCAATGGGGAAACCAGATTCGCTTAACAACAATCAACTGCAGTGATTCATTTAACAACTGTGGCAAGAAAAGTTCTAAAATGAGGCAAAACACACTTAACAAATGTCTCACTTAACAATAGAAATTTTGGGGTCAATTGTGGTCATAAGCCGAGGACTACCTATATTTGGTATTCTTCTCTTTCTCTATGTTTAAATTGGCTAATAAACAATGCAGATAAACCCAATATTGTTACATATATATTGAAAGCAATCAAAACCACAATATTTCAATTATATTATCTACTTTCATTTATAAAGTGGCATAACCTGGACACTTTCTCTAAAATCAAAGTTGAAACTGATCATGGTTAAGTCTCTGTTTTGGTTCCAGTTCAGTATCTAGGAAAAAAACATAGAATATCCCAACGATAGGAAAATTTCTGGCTCTACTAAATTCCCAAGTACCAAAGCATGCATTATGCAACAATGCATTATTAAACCTTTTTTTATCAGCAACAATATTTCATACCACATCAATCTCCCTGTTATTTTTCAGAGTTTCACCTCTAGCAGAAGTTTCTACTAGTCATCAGTGGGCACATTACTCACAAACTTAAAACACTTTCTTACTCTTGCAAAGTTACTCTTACGTAGTAAGATCAAAGCATAGGCTTTAGAGAGTAGTAGTTCCTCCACCTGCTTTGTCTCTGTATTAGACAAAATTCAAACACTATGTAGAATAAATTACTTTGGTTTTTCTTTCATCTTAGCGGATGTCAGGATTTGGACAATCTCATCGAAGTGAATCGTATATCAAACAAGAAAGGCACATTGTAAGTTCTACATTGTACAGCTGAATTAGGCAACTGCATTATATTAATGAATCTAGTTCTGAAAAGTTATCTCGTTCTTTTAAAATATTATGAATCAAATATTGGTGATAATCTTATTGGACATTCCTTCATAAACTTAGAAATGCTATGTTTCTTACTGAATTGTTAATATATACAAATGAAACTTTGCTTTAAAGGACTGATTGGGAGTAAAAGTCAAAGAGATGTTCACAAGTATCTTTTAAATATGAAAATATATCATTGAGGTGTTTTGCATCATTTATGTGATTTCACTATGTGAAGGACTGTAAATAGTCAAAAAACAACATTGCACCATTTGCATCTGTGATCAAATGTGCATTTGGAGAAACAGTGGGGGAAAGTTTTGGCAACACAGAGAGAGGTCCAGATGAAGAGACTGTGAAGTCCTGAGCTGGATGCAGGAATGGGAAAGAAATCCAGGATAGCCACAACCTAGATCTCTTAGGAACTAGTACAGGGGTTCCCAACCTCCGGTCCATGGACTAGAACCAGGCTGCAGCATTCCAGAAACGGGGCTCTGCAAACAAGGGAAGCCCCATCCGCAGGATGCAGGCAGTATATGAAGCCACGCTCCCTCCAGTCCGTGGAAAACCTCTCTCCACGGAACCAGTCCCTGGTGCCCAAGAGGTTGGGGGTCGCTGATCTAGTAGATCAGAAAGTTACAGCTTTAGTTTGACAACATTCTGTCGATTAGGTATAAGCAAATAAATGATTAAACTCTGTTGGACTTGGCCAAGGGTCTTCAAACTTGGCCCTTTTATGACTTGTGGACTTCAACTCCCAGAATTCCTCAGCCAGTGTGCCTGGCTGAGGAATTCTGGGAGTTGAAGTCCACAAGTCATAAAAGGGCCAAGTTTGAAGACCCCTGGACTTGGCTTATGTGGCAGCATCACACAAAGATCACAAATTATTTTATTTGCATAATTACTTCATTGTGTAAGTGATACAAATCATTATAGAAGATCTATTGCATCCAAAGTTAATTATACTGAGATGTGATCAATCACTGAATATACAGTTTCTCCTTGCAAACATTGTAACTATAATGCACATTTACAATAAATTGTTAAATTTATATTCCATCTTTTCACCAAAAACAATGTTCAAGTTAAGCAATAACTAATGCTACTAATATAAAGAATTCAATATTAAATATTAAAACAAATACATTAAAATAAATTAAAACCTTCTGCTCAATAATTATTGAAATCTCTGCAGTTCCTTATACTTACTTTATTTTGTTCCCAAATCAGCTCTGGCCTGGACAGTTTCATTGAAGTCAAAGATAAAAACAATCAAAGGTAAGTCTGTACTTCCAGTTTGTGACTTTTAATTTGCTGTGGTTAGACACAAATGTAGTATAACTTGAGCAGGAAAATACAAAATGTGAAACCAAACAGAAAAATCACAACTACAAGTAGTCCTCGCCTTACAACCATTTGTTTAACAACAGTTCAAAGTTAAGACTGTACTGAAAAAAGTGACTTATAACCCACCTTCAAAGTTATGACTATTGTACAACCCCTGCGGTCAGATGATCATGATTAGCACAGTTTGCAACCAACTCCCATTTACAAGGGCAATTCGGAAATAAACCTGTGTTTGGTTTTCAATGACAGACACTCACAGATACAGAACTTTTATTATACACATTAGAAAATTACAACATTACATTACTTTTTGACATAATCACCATTCAAATTGAGGCATTTGTCATAATGTCTTACAAGGTTTGAAATTCCTTAGTAGTAGTCACTCGGTGCCAAATCTGGGCTATCAAAATCTGGGTGATCAAAAACATCCCAACGCAACTGCTTCAAAAGTTCTTGGGTGCATCTAGCGATGTGTGGGCGAATATTATCGTGAACCACCATCACACCGGAAGTCAGCATGCCCCGACACTTGTTATGGATGGCTTGTCTGAGTTTTCATAATGTTTCACAGTAGACTTCTGTATTGATGGTCAAACCACGCTCCATGAACTTCACTAGCAGTACTCCTTTGGCATCTTCACATTTGGCTGGATTTTCTATGGCACCACTTCCGGTGTGGTGTTGGTTCACGATAATGCTCACCCGCACACCGCTAGACGCACTGCTAGATGCACCCAAGAACTTTTGAAGCAGTTCCGTTGGGATGTTTTTGATCAATCCTCTTATAGCACAGATTTGGCTATAACAGCCAAAATTCCAGGCCCAATTGTGATTGTAAGTCAAGGATTACCTGTACATGAACACCCCCCCTACTGTTTTGCTCAGTTTCCAGACTCTGTAGCCTGAGCACTTTTTAATCACATAATTCCTCCATTATGAAACTTTTATACATAAAGCTTCATGAACTAAGGAGAAACTTCCTGACAGTTAGAACAATTAACCAGTGGAACAACCTGCCTCCAGAAGCGGTGAATGCACCAACACTGGAAGTTTTTAAGAAGAAACTGGACAGCCATTTGTCCAAAATGGTATAGGGTTTCCTGCCTGAGCAGGGGGTTGGATTAGATGACCTCCAAGGTCCCTTCCAACTTTATTATTATTATTATTATTATTATTATTATTATTATTATTATTATTATTATTATTATTATTATTATTATTATTATTTATGACTTGAAATAATATATCACTTTTGCAGGCAGTCCGATTCCAGAGGCATTTTGTAATCCAACAGTACAATTTGTAGATTATGTCAGGAGCAATTATTAGTTCTAAAAGTATTTCCTTATTCCTGCAAAGTTGCACTATTGATAGAATATCTTAGTAGAAATTGATGTTGTTCATTCATAAGTCACCTAAAGTGCAACATATGTTAAGAATAATTTTTTCTTGTTTTGGTTTCATTTTTGTAGGATTCCAAGAGTTGAGTAATGTCACTAAAGGAATTCATTCATTAATTAATATGACAAGAGAAATCAGGCATTTGGATTATATCCTTAATCTAGTTTTGCAAATAGTGTAAAGAGGGTAATTAACGTATTTCTAGTCCTATTATTATCTGTGTAATTCCTTCATGAAGCTACAATTTCCAGAAATAGGCAACAATATTCTTAAGTCAAATTATGTCCTTGAATTTCATGGATCTGTGAAATTTTCTAAGCAATAATATAGTACTGGTTTGCTACTGCCTTCCTTCTTTAAAAAATAATAATAATTCTCAGCTTTGCTTATAGGAAACCCAGAAAATTCCATTCAAGTATTCTCCTGGCCACATTCTGAGGAGTCCTTGGTGCTCTTTGAGCTTGCTTGTTTTCTTACAGACGTTTCATTACCCATTCTAGCTAACATCATCAGGGCTAGCAATGGAATGTCTACAAGAAAACATGCAAGCTAAGAGAGCACCAAGGACCCCTCATGTCAACCCAGAGCTACAAACATTCTCCTTTATTAGGCTACACTCTGTTTACAATAACTTTCCAGCCCAGACAAAGATGCAACCTCCTGAGAAAAAAAAAATCCATAGTTCCTTACTAATTTTTAAAATATTGATGTGCCCTTTTTCATTAACACTGTATATTGTGGGTTTTCCGACTTATGATATAAAAGTTACAGTTTAAGCTTTTTATATTTTGGCCGATTAGTTCCCTGTGTAACACTATAAGGAAAAATTCATCTCTGAATTCAAATTTTCTGGGGTTTAGAGTTAAACCAGCCTATCTAAGTTACCTGTTATACAAATTTTTATATCATCTCGGGACAGGGTCCCATAAAAAAATTTCTGTAACCCAATGCATTCAGACATAGAGAAGCCTCCCTTCCACAAAGAAATTTCGAACATCGAAAAATATGTTATTATTAGTGCTTTTAAAAACCTATTATAAAATGCAGTGTTTATTTGCTTGTATGAATATTAGTAATATTTGGAAAAGGTTTCTGAGACTTTTCAATAATCTTCTCCAAAAGGGGAAGGCTGGAGACTGGTCTGAATGAAGACAAGGAGAGCATAGACCTCATAGCTTCTTTCAGCGCTGCCAGTGAATATAACCTTCAAATATTCTAAAAGTTTATAAACTTCTAGAATACTTGAAGGTTAAAAAAGGCCACCTCCTATGTTTACATCAGAGCAAATTGTTCTGTTTATTCTACCCAGAGAAGGATATAAACTGTTCAAAAGAAACAAACCTGGCAAAAGAGGAGGTGGAGTTGCATTACTGTATATGTAAAAGATTGCCACATCTCTACAGAAATGCATAAAACCAAGGATGAAAGCTTCCTAGAATGCTTATGGCTTAATATACGTAAAAGAAAAAAATAATGACATTGCCATAGTTGTATATTACAGGCCATCCAACCAAACAGAAGAAATAGATGAACTTTTTGATAATCAGTTAACTAATGTATGTAGGAAACACACCACAGTAGTAATGGGGGACTTTAACTACCCTGACAACAATTGGGAAACAAACTCTTAATCAAGTGGGAGATTGAGCAGGTTCCTTACAAGCCTAGCTGACAACTTTGTCATCCATAACGTAGAGGAGGGAACTAGCTATACTGGACCTAATTCTTACTAACGGAGATGAAATGATAGAGGAGGTTGAAGTTGCTGGAACTTTGGGGGAGAAAAAAAGTTTCTTTCAACATGTAAAAAGCAAAAAAAAAAAAAGTCAAGGAAACAATCGTTCCACTAATGGGAGAAGTTGGCAATGAAGCAAGTGGCAACAGGGAAAAAAACAGAGCTGCTTAATTCATTATTTGCATCTTTCTTCATGCAAAAGGAAAAAATAGCCCAACCTATCAAAAAGAACCATAAGAAACAGACTAGGAATACAAATTAAAATAGGCAGGAAAATGGTAAGACAACATCTGTCCACCCTGCACAAGTTCAAATCACCAGGACCTGATGGATTACATCCCAGAGCTTTGAAGGAACTGACAGATGTGATCTCTGAACCATTTAACCATATCTTTCAAATATCCTGGCGCATCAAGGAACTACCAAAGGACTGGAAAAGAGCTGATGTGGTTCCCATCTTTTTTAAAAAAGGAAAAATAAAACAGATCCAGGAAACTACAGACCAATCAGCCTGACATCAATATCTGGGAAGATCCAAGAAAAGATAATCAAGCAACAGATCTGCAAACACTTAGAAGCAAGCAAAGTTATAACCAGAAGCCAACATGGGTTTGTCAAAAACAGATAATGCCAAACAATCTTATTTCATTCTTTGACAAAGTGACTAAACTAGTAGATCAGCTAAATGCTGTCAACATAGTATTTGGGTTGGATTTCAGTAAGGCACTTGACAAAGTAGACCACAACCTACTTCCTAGTAGGTTAGAAAAATGTGAAATAGACAGCATCACTACCAGAGGCATTCATAAACTGGCTGACAAACCACACTCAATGTATAGTCCTTAATAGAACTACATCTGTATGGAGGGAAGCAAGTGGTGGGGTACTCCAAGGTTCTGTCTTAGGCACAGTATTCTCAATATCTTCATAAATGATTTAGATGAGGGAATAGAAGGGAACCCACTAATTAAATTTGCAGATGATACTAAGCTGGCAGGAATAGCCAACACCCCAGAAGGTAGACTTAAGATCCAGAAGGATCTCGCTAGACTTGAACACTGGACCCTGTTGTCTAACAAAATGAAATTCAATGGTGAGAAAAGTAAAGTTTAATGCTTAGGCAAGACAAACCAAATGTACAGGGACAGAATAGGTGGAACCTGTCTCAATAGCAGTACCTGCGAGAGGAATTCTGGGAGTTGAAGTCCACAAGTCATAAAAGGGCCAAGTTTGAAGATCCCTGGTCTAAGCCCATCATTCTCCCCACTACTAGACATGGTTGTTTAGAGCGAGCAGATTAAAAACATCCCCGAAAAAGGCAGAAGCAAACCACTTGTGCACTGTTGTTAAAAAACTATATAGGTGACCAAGAGCTGAGCTGAACTTGAAGAAAAAGTGCATTCTGATAAAAGCAGGAAGTGTTAAATATTGTATCTATCCATGATACTAGAAGTTGCAATCTTATTTTATCAAGGCTAAAATACAAATAGCTTATTTTCAACTATCTGAATTAGCTGCATTTCCCCTTCAGAACATTTACTATCCACATAATTAGTGAAATCATGGTTCAGGATAAATGTGAGTCTCCCAGGCTGCCAACACTTTAGGACACGGGTGTCAAATTCGATCATGTCCTATGATGTATCGTGACGTATCGCAATATTTTTTGCCTTTGAGGAGCCAGGCTGGTTGTGGCCTGCACGTGACGCATCCGGCCCACGGGCCATCAGTTTGACACCCCTGTTTTAGGGCATCAGTGGTGGCTGTGTGCACTAGTTCTTCCAATAACTATGAGAAATCTATACCTTTTTCTTACAAAGGGCTATTACTGACAAAGAATTGTGTACCTATTGCCGGAAACCATTGGGCACAAATACTAAAATGATTCTCGAAGCGCTAAAGATTTGCTGTCATGCGACTTGCTTCAAGGTAAGAATGCCGTTTCATTGACTGTCCTAAAATGGCAAATGTGCATACAAATGTATACAGATGTGCATAGACACCTATTTTGGTATAATGGTTAAGATGCTGGCCTAGAAACTTAGTTAATGTTAGTCATGAAAATGTGGTCTCCTCCCATTTGGTCCAAGCTTTCTCGTATTGCCGTGTGATATTATTCAAGACTGCAAGAGCCATGAATTGTTATAAAGTTCTAAAACATGGTGATAAATCCCTGATTGCATTAATGTTTCAGATGTGGAAGACATGAGTTTTTTGAATGATTGCTGGAAGCAAGTAAGCCAGCCACTTACAAGTTAAGGCACCAGGCTAGAAATCAGAAAATTTTATTCTAGTCTCAACTTAGGCAGGAGCACCAGCTGGGTGACTTTGGGCCAAATACTCTCTTGACCCAACCTACCTTATAGGGTTGTTATTGAGGAAAATAGGAACAGGAAGGAGTATTATGTAGATTTGCTATCTGAGGTACTTATAAAGTAGTAAGATGGGATAAAAATCCCATAAATATAGTTGGGATTGTGTCCTATTAGCTAGCCGTTTCAACTTAACCAATAGTAATCTTGTATTACCGGTAACTATATATTGTACATGGCCTGCTGCAAAATAATGTGGAATCCAAGGCAACATACTTTGTCTGCTGGGCACTAATGCAGAAAATTCCACCTTTGAAGAACCATTCTGAACTTGGAACGTACAAATGGAATGTACAATCTACAAGTGATTCAACTTTAGAAAAGCTGTTTTTAAAGCTCACAGAATGAGCTATTCCAAGGTTAGAATACTCTGTGATGAAACATTTTGCACATTCCTGCTAGAAAGCGACAGTCTTTGATCTCCTATCTATGTGTAAGCTTTCTGAAAGCACCTAATTAGTCAGTGTGGCATCTACAGTGCTGGAAAGTTGCTGTTCAAGCCGAAATACCTTTTCTAGGATACAGGTACAGATTTATGACAGCCATTGGGACTGGACTTTCCATTGCTAAGCTGTAAGCGCAGCTACAATCCCTGATCATTAGGCAAGACAACTTCCTGCTGGCTTCTCACAACCAAGTCAATGGAGAGGCCAGCCGAAAGCTGCCAATCCCAGTTGGTTTGCAAGCAGGCTGGTAGACAAGAGGCTGCTGCTGGGTGGAGAAGGGCACAAAAGGGATGTATGGGTGGCATGGCAAGGCTTCTCTTGATACAGGATGCAAAGGATGTATGACAGGGAGGTGCAGGAGGATGTGAGGGAAGCACATGGGGGTTGGGGATGAGGTGCTAGTGGCTGGCAAGTACAGAGGGGCTGGGAACGATTGTGTGGGTATGGGAGATTTATCCCAATGATTTATGACCTTTCCTTCCAGCTTCCCCATTGACTTTTTGTCAAACGGCAATTGTCACCGCAACTGGTCATAAGGGCAAGCCGGTTGCCAAGTGTCACAATCACATGACTGCAGGTCTCTAAGAGGACTTTTCAACCATCATTTGTTCAGCGCCATTGCAACTTTGAATGGTTGATGAGCAAATGATTGTAAGTCGAGGACTAGATTTAATGTATTCTATTCTCTCTCCTTGTTGTTTTTCTTTCTTTCTACCGAAAATCAACCAGCATTTTCTGTCCCCAAAACACACAGTATTCTGTGGTAAACAAGCTCTATCTACATTAGGATGGAGTTCTTCAGATACCTGAGAATTCTTTCCTATGTTTCTGTATATCTATTAACGGTAGGATTTTTCTAAAGGGATTAATATTTTGGATGTGAATAGTATCATTTTGATTCTATTAGAAACCAGGTGAAGATAAGTTTGATGTTAGCATTGAAGGATTGATTTAGAAATTAATGCTTTCCATACAAATCTATTTTGTTTTCCCCTTTCATTCTCTGACATGACTATGAAAAAGGGATTAGAATTTTCTTCAGTTTTTAATTGATTGCATTATTGTTTATCCAGGTAAACCAATTAAAAGTGGGAATGTTTGGGAAAATTCTATTTAAAATATGTTTTGGTGATTGGACATGTTAGTTCCAACTCACTACAAACTTGCTAAATTAGATTTGGGGAGCTCTTCTGAAGGAGAAAAGATAGATTTAAACCGAATGCAATTAGACAACTCTGAAATCTTGCTTCTGATCATGGAACCACATAGAAATTCAGTAACAAGATTTGTGCTTTTTTGAAGATCATTCTGATGTATCCAATTAAAATAATCAAGGGAATAAGAGAAATCTTTATTTGAGATCTTGGACCACCACTGCTAGCTGCATTCAAACTAAACTGGATGAATGTTAAGCTCCAGTATAAAACCTTTCCTTAATTTATCATTTATCTTTAGAATACTGGAAAATTGTAAAATTACATAGCCAAAATGTGGGAAGAATGTACGTTCAGTAGCTGCTAGCCCAATAATAAAGCACATTCATACAGAAAATGAGTATTGATGCTGAATGTCTCTGAAATATTTTAATTCATACTAAAATTATAGTGAAATAAAGTTGTAAGACAAGCTACTGTCGTATTAAAAATGACAGGCAGATATGTTGTTCTTTGGCTGGATTTTACCACTAAAATTTTTTAATTCCATGTCTTCAAGTGTGAAATCTGCAAAACAACTTTAGAAAACCTGGAGGCAGGAGACAGTATCTGGATTTACAAGAACATAGTACACTGTTCACCGTGTTATTCTAAAGTTAAAGGTAAGTTATATTCAAAGTAACTTCCAATATGTAAGTATTTGGGAAATACCTATTCATCTTGAATTTTTGTAGAAATATATTCAATTTGCAGCTTCTTTAAACATGCATGTGTACTGGAATGTTCTGGATTGAAAAGCTGACTGATTATGTGCCATCAATTCATTGTCAGCATTTATTACTCTCCTTCCAGACTGAAATAAAATTAAAAAATGCAAAAGCACAATATGAACAAAATAAGATTTTAGTTTAGAGTTCATATACATTAATTTAAAGGTATATATTACAAATCCAGATTAAAAGAAACTGCTTTTTCTCTCTCTTTGCATGCATGTATAAATAAAAAAATGGTTGGATTGTATCTCCACATTTGTCAGAGCATCAGAATATAATAAGAGTTCTTTGAAATTATTGGAGATTCTGGCGGGGGTGGGGGGTGGGGAGCAAAGAATGAGCACAAAGATCCTGTTTGGGACAGTGGCACTTTTCTACTAAGCCTGTAGTTTTCAGGACATACAACTGTGAAATGATGAGGGAGAAGGAAACACATACACACCATACACTTCTCCAGCCAGCCAGATTAATCCTGGTGATTAGTGGGCTGATAAATCTTGGAGTCATATGCTAATTTTAAGATTATCAGCATTTAATGAAGTACTTCTGGGATAACAGGAATATATCAAATATGTTTAGAATGTTTAATTTTGTTTTTATCAACCTGTGTTTAAGCTCAGAAGCCATTGATTTTTACATTAGTGTTTCTAAGTGTTTTTATTTCTATCCCCTACAGCCACATGGACATACTAATCATGAATGAACTCTGATCAAACATATCTGAGCTCAGATATTCCAGCAATCTTTATTTGTATCTGAAAATTGTATTTTTTTTAGAATAAGATATTTCAAAAATCCACATTAGGCATTTGAGCATAAAATAAAATCATTTCTAAATGAAAGATAACATATGTACTTAGAATCTTCCTAGATGTTTTAATTGTTAGCAAGAGAAATGTCTACGATTGTAGCATTATAATGAATAAGGACACAAAGAGTTATACTGTAAATACAGCATATGAAGATAACTATTTTTGCTTAACATATTCTGTTTTCTGTTCATGCATTGATAATTCATATATGGGTGCTCATCATATCGATAGAAACTTCTTCTTTAGCTGCAGCAGTTCTTAAGAGAGAAAGATTTTGCAACTTTGGTTGGGACTGTTGATTTTGAGAAGAACCAAATCATCACGAAAGCTGCCAGAAAACAAGCAAGATGAAATCAAGTGGTGTCCGTGCTTTTATGATCTATTGTTTTCCTATTATTAATGATCCCTAGATGTTGAGTCTGCTTCACTTCACTTCCATTCAAACTGTAGCTCTGTGGAAGAGAATATTGGGGTCAATCTATTGTTCAAAGCACCTGAAGGCAACACAAGAGGCAATGGATGGGAACTAATCAAGGAGAGAACCAG
>NW_015392558.1:29733-31451 GCF_001527695.2 Protobothrops mucrosquamatus | reverse complement strand
AGCCACACAATTATGTCCACGGATAATGCCTCAGTGGTACAAATGCCTACTTTGCTGACTGGAATCTGGACATAAGGGAAGTTGACAGCACAATTCAACTTGGAGGGGAAACGTAGCTGCTCCATTTTCCATGTCCCTAGCAGGAGCTCTTCTACCAGCCCTTTATCTTCCACGTGTTTCCGCTTCCCTTTAACTGTTGTTATCTTTGCTTACCCACAACCCGAAACAAGCACTCCTCGATTGCCCAGAGAACAGAAATCAAAGTGCCCACTAAGCATCCAGGGTTTACACTTCCTCCCTATGATGCCCAGGCAGAGACTTCTACCCGTGGTCCGTTTATTCACGTTACCCGGTTCTTGGGCTTCGTTGGCAGAGAAGTTGATGTTTAGATCTTTGCTACCATGGCAACTAGAGAACTTCTTCTCTGAGAATCATGGGACTTGTAAGGCAAAGTTGAATGGAAGGAAAAGGTAAGATGGCAGACGTTAAGGAGGCGTTTTCATAACTCTGTCATCTCCAGTTTCCTTCCCGCTCCTCACTGCAGTCATTCAATAAATTATGTTTTTCTACTGGGCATAATACTCCTCAATCCTGGCCTATGAAACAGCTCCTTTTTCCTGATTTAATCAAATAGCAAACAGAATTAAACCCACAATTTTAGAGCATTTTAGAAATATTATAATTTTCCATGGTAAATATCTATCCTATCAAGCAAGCCCCAAAAAAGTATGTAAAGATATGCATGCCTACTTTAGTGTAGGCTCCACCGAGTACAATGAAATTTGGTCTGGGTAAATTGATGGAGGGTGTACATTTATATATGATAGAAAGAATTGTAAAATGCATGTCAGGGGAACAACTTTATTGGGACAATCTAAGATGATAAAATTGAGTTTTTTGCATTTTTCAGAAGTGTTCATTTGGCAAGGAGATAAATTGGAAGAAGAAAGGAGTTTTGATTGATTTTTTAGCAACCTCATCATTATCTGCTCGTAATCTGGTCCTTCAGGTCCTCCAACGATGCACTCTTCACTCCAGTAACCGAGTCCATCCACTTTGCTGCCGGTCACCCTGTTCTTTTCCCTTCCACATTTCCTTGCACTAGAACCTTCTCCAGAGGGCTTGGTCTTTACATAATGTGTCCCAAGTGGGATAATTTGAGTCTGGTCATTGGTGCCTTGAGTGAACACTCTGAGCTGGTTTGTTTGATGATTGACTGATTTGTTCTCTTGGCTGACCATGGTTTTCTCAGGAGTTTTCTCCAATCCCAAAAGTAACTTTCTCTTAGGAAGATACTAGTTAGTGTTTAAGCTTTTAAACCTGCATTTAATTACAGACTTCAAACAAAAAGTCAGAGGAGACCGATATAGTGTAATTTTAAATTGCAGTAAGATTTTTCCAAACAGGGCATTTTAAGTAAGCCATAGGAAAATTTCCCTTTTCCATCCAGTTTTCAAGAAAAACACAACTAAGAAAACTAAAGGGTTTTTATGTGAATGCTGTTGGATGACCATTACCTGTAATATGCTGCTAGGAAAAAATGAAGACAAAGTTGCTCCTTTAGCTAGTTGTCACCTTGAACCATAAGTTGGGTGGCAAATGAATAAGAATAAGAATGATGATGTCCGGAAAGAGGATATGGCAATTCTTGTAGACAGCAGAAAAGCAGAGAAAGAATTGGAGAAAATAACAAAATTCAAAGACCAGTAAACAGAATT
>NW_015392558.1:24373-26434 GCF_001527695.2 Protobothrops mucrosquamatus | reverse complement strand
GACCAGTTGAGGGATATCCTTGATGCAAATTTTCAGTGGCTTCTGTAAACACATAGTGTTTTTTCAAGGTAGATGGTCTATGCCTTGGAATTGCTGTTATTACTTTGCCACAAATAGCTTCTTTTGCCTCCTTATGTGCTTTGTTTTCCTGTTTTTCCATGGCAACATCTTCCAAATTGTTTACTTTGGGCATAACATGATTTATAGGAAAAAATGATGGTTCAGCCTTTAATTTATTAAACTCTTCTTCAAATAAGTCCAACCCTTGCCTTTCTCTCCTGCTCTTTTCATACTGGATTTTTTCTTCTACCCTTGAGCCGATCTCTTCACTTTGTAATCCTGCAAAAAATGTTATTTCAACAGTAACTATTTAGGAATATGCATTATCAGTTAGACAAACAACAGTAACAAAAGCACATTATTCTATCTACTCTTACAAATTATTTAAAATGGCACCTTCAGTTTAAATAAATTGTCCAGGAAACATGCCAAGTTCTGTATTTCTTCTGAAGAATAGACATTATTCACAGTAACACAGAGCACTTGTAAAATAAAATAAAGTATTATACGACTCTGTTTGAATCCTTAAGCAAAGGTATGTCTTGTGATTTTTTTTTTAATAGTCAGTTATGCTTTTTACCCATGAATGTCCCATTTGAAATGCTATGCACAGGTAATTTTTTAGGGAGATGGACTCCTGTTTCAGGTTCAATGTTGGCTTTCAATTCATATAAGACCATGTTATCTTTTACGTCATTATAAACCATTAAAAAATGTAAAAATTACAAATTTAATCAAAGGCTTTTAAGAGTTCATTTACAATCCTACATATTATATAGCCATTTTTGTTCCCTGTTTCTGTAGGATCACCAAGCTTGCTGACAAAACCATATTTTAAGGACTTTCCAAAAGTTGACACAGTTAAAACTGTCAGTCTCACAATCCATAGATTGTCCCATGTTTTAACTAGTTCTTAGTAAAACATTTTCTTAACTATCCCAGGGATTTCCTACTAATTCAAGAAATTTTAAAGCTGCATCTTTTAGCTTTTTTTTCAGCAACAAAGTTATGTTTATAACATAGTTATAAATTGTCTGCAAAAGAACCTCTCCAAAAATCTTACTATAAGATGCATGTTACAGGAGGGAAATTATCAGCAGAAATAAAACTTACAAATCATCAGAAGTTAAGAATGATAAAAGGCTTGTTCAGCTGTTCCATACCTCGTGGAAGGTCAGTGGACTTCCTACAGGCTCAAGCTTCTGAAGAGTCCTGGGTTTTAGGCTGATATTCACCTGGATAGCTTTGCTGACTTTAACAACTATGAAAAGCCAATAAACAAACAAAAAAACAAACAAGTCATATGAATGAGTGATATTAGTGATAGGAAAGTAATATTTTACCAATATGTTTTAAGCGATTTAATTAAGATAAGATAAGATAAGATACGTTGTTTTAAGTAATGTAAGTTGCACGTTACCTGGATTCTCTTATCACTGGCTTCTAATTTTGGGGTATATGATGTTAATTTACGCTTTAGGTCTTCTCTGTCTTCAAGTTTCTTCTCTTCAGAAAGTTTCTGTAATGCCCGCAAGGCGTCCGTTGTTTTTAACAGTTCTGCCTGAACCTCTTTCAGCTTGTTGGAAGCCCTGCGCTCTTCTTCCTGAGATGTCCTGAGAAGCGATCTCAGAGTCAGCACTTCATTAGACTGCGTGGCCAAAAGATCAGGCAGGTTAATCTCTGCATTTTTATGTTTACTGATTGCTTTGAAATGTTGAGACTGAAGACGCTTCAAGATTTTATTTTCCACAGTAAATGTCTCCATTTTTCAGTTCTTTAATGTTGTGGTCTGTTGCTGACAATATTTATTTATTTATTTATTAGTTAAACTTTTACCCCGCCCTTCTCCTTACGGACTCAGGGCGGCTAACAACCAATAAAATACAAATACACCCCAAGACACCCCTTAAAACTTGGTTAAAAAGAAATATTTAAATTGGCTATAATTAATTAAAAATGTTTAAGAACCCCACTAAAAAATTTCCCCTTAGGCCAGTCCTG
>NW_015392558.1:20383-22737 GCF_001527695.2 Protobothrops mucrosquamatus | reverse complement strand
CACCCAAACGTTGCAGCATGATACCGTGGTCCACGGTATCAAAAGCCGCTGAGAGGTCCAAAAGAACAAGGACAGAGGAATAACCCCTATCCCGGGCCCTCCAGAGATCATTGACCAGCGTGACCAATGCCGTTTCCGTGCTGTAACCCGGCCTGAAGCCCGACTGGAACGGGTCTAGATAGACTGTTTCCTCCAGGAATTGAGGGAACTGCTGCGCAACCACACTCTCAACAACCTTCGCCACAAAGCGGAGGTTGGAGACCGGGCGATAGTTAGCCAATACATCTGGGTCCAGGGAAGGCTTCTTAAGGAGGGGCCTCACCACCGCCTCCTTTAAGGTCACGGGGAAGGCACCCTCCCGCAAGGAAGCGTTTATAATTCCCTGGAGCCAGGCTCGTGTACCCTCTCGAGCTGCCAGTACCAGCCAGGAGGGGCACGGATCCAGTACACATGTGGTTGCATTCAGCCTCCCCAGGATCCTGTCCACGTCCTCAGGAGCCACAGAGTCAAACTCCTCCCATATAATATTCTCAAGACCTGCTCCCGTCTCCTCCCCCGGGGCCACCCAGTCGGAGTCTGGGAAGCCATGTTATGGTCAGTCGTCAATGTGGTCTTCTGCTGACGTTTCTTTTTAGGCAATGTTTTACCTCCTACATTAAAGAAATATCAAGATGGCATATAAGATTGAGCAAAGTAAGAATCACATAACTTTACCTAAGCATCAGAGCCAAATCCACAAACAGATATTTACCACATGGATTTGCTTATTTTTATTGAGTCAATCTCTGATGCAACTATTTATTGATCGACCTATTGTGAAAAATTATACCTAAACTCTCATAATATTAGCTTTCATAACTGCTATACTCGCATACTATGCTAAAACAGTATTTAGACAACTTTAGGTTGCATGGACTTCAACTCCTAGAACTCCTTAGTCATTCATGCCTAAAGCAGGATTGCTAGGCCAGCACCCTAACCACTATACAAAACTGCCTAGACAGATGGACTGATACACACACACACACACACACACACACACACACACCATATCTAAATGCTGACAAAACACTGAAAGTAATGGACTCAAAATAATGTAAGAGTGACCACTCAAATTTGCAAACTCCTTTTCTTTTTCTGGACCCCACTCCCTGTCCCTTAGTGTAATTATTGAAACCATGTGACACTGACATCTGTATGACCATGACAATGGTGAACTGTTCCCGTTACCAATAACTGGTGAATTGAACGCATCAACACAACCCCCATTACCTAGAGCAGTGATGGCGAACCTTTTAGAGACCGAGTGCCCAAACTGCAACCCAAAACCCACTTATGCATCATCAGGTGCCGGGTGGGTGTGGCCCATTGGGTGGGTGTGGCTGCGGTGGTAACAGTAGACTGGGTGGGACTAAAAAGTTCAATCAATCAATTCCAACTTTGCAAGATCTTTTTTTTCCCGCGAGAAGTTGAAATTGACTGATTGACTGAACCTTTTTTTTTTTTGCACACGGAGGCGGAGGCCTAAAGCGAAAAGGTTTTATAAAACCCAGCTGAAGGCCTAGGACTGTGGCGACGGCGCGCGTGCCCACAGAGAGGGCTCTGAGTGCTGCCTCTGGCACCCGTGCCATAGGTTCGCCACCACTGACTTAGACCATCCAACTCTGTTATTCTGTATAAGCCAGTGATGGTGAACCTTTTAGAGACCGAGTGCCCAAACTGCAACCCAAAACCCACTTATGCATCAAGTGCCGGGTGGGTGTGGCCAATTGGGTGGGTGTGGCCCATTGGGGGTGTGGCTGCAGTGGTAACGGCAGACTGGGTGGGACTAAAAAGTTCAATTAATCAATTCCAACTTTGCAAAAACTTATTTTCCCGCGAGAAGTTGAAATTGACTGATTGAACCAATATTTTTTTTTTGACCTGGCGGCGGAGGCCTAAAGCGAAAAGGTTTTATATAACTCAGCTGAAGGCCTAGGACTGGGGCGACGGCACGCGTGCCCACAGAGATGGCTCTGAGTGCCGCCTCTGACACCTGTGCCATAGGTTCGCCACCACTGACCTAGAGGGTAGAATTACTGACCAAGAGTGTTCAAACCAATACATTAACATATTAATCAACCAAATACAGTTTAACTATTTTTAACAAGATTCATGTGACTTTCAAAAATATAGTATACTTTCTACAGTCTAGAAGTGTCAGGCTAGCTCGCAAAAGTGTAGTTATAGCACAACTGCTTCCTTTTCAGAAAAGGTGTGTTCTGTGTGACCGGTGGCCTTCTTACCTTTTGCATGAAGATGGTTTCCCTTTTTGTTCTCTGGTAAGTTCCACTCTGTAGTTTCTGGCTGCTTGA
>NW_015392558.1:16267-20029 GCF_001527695.2 Protobothrops mucrosquamatus | reverse complement strand
TCTGTAGTTTCTGGCTGCTTGAGCAACGGGATGGTGAAGCTGCCACCCTCTTCGCTTGTGGGGGTTTCAGAGGAATCTGAGTGAAAATAGTGCTAACAGACGTTTAGAGATGTTCCACAGTTGTTCTCTTCTGAACAAATGCTGTTGTTGCTGCCATGACAGCCGTTCTTGAAGCATTATCACTAAAGTCATTGGAACGGTGAAGTTGAGCACTTCCAGACTGGCTGGAACTTTTGCTACAGTTACTGCCTTTACTGATTTTGGTCCTCTTACTAAGCCTACCTTGAGAATCGTTTGAGCTTCCACTTTTTCTACATTATCCACATGTCTTCTCCTCTTGGACGGTATAACGAAGGGATGTATCAGGAGAAACCATCATTCCACCAATGGCAGGGAAGTGTGAATTATACTTTAAATTTCCCAAACGAAATGGCACTGAAGTCAGAGAAAGAAACAATGTATGATGTCAAGATTTTCTTAAGGCTTCATCTAACACATTTAAAAGTTGTTTGCTCTGATTCTGTACTAAAAAAGATCAGCACAATTTTGGTCCCTTGCATTATATTATTCACTTCTTAAAGAATTGATGGGTTTATTATGCCTCCAGAACCCTGAGTTCTTTCACGGAGCAAAAAAGACTAAAATAATAGTATTACGTTCCACAGAATGCCTGGACTGACATTCAAATAATAGATAAAAGGGACCTTAGAGGTCTTCTATCCCAATCCCTTGCTCAAGCTTTCACCCAGCTACTTTTGGAAAACATAATAGAGAGAAAAGGTGTTCCTGATAAATCAAGGTCAAAAAAGTAGCAAGTTATTCCTTGCTCATTCAGAAACTCCCCAACATTCAAGATTATCCTTTTTTCTACACATTTTAAAAACATGTACATGCAGATAACACACACAAAAAGACAAAATAGAAAGGAGAAATGAAATGCATAGAAATTAGTTTCTAAATATTCCTTTGTTGTACAATATTTATAAACATTAACATTTTGGGCTATTTCTGATTTCAGTTCTTTAGTTATTTAATTAAATACGAGTCACATAGGAAAATGTATTATGAGAATTTCAGTGAGTAACACAATTATGTCCACGGATAATGCTTCAGTGGTACAAATGCCTACTTTGCTGACTGGAAGCTGGACATAACAGAAGTTGACAGCACAATTCAACTTGGAGGGGGAAAGTAGCTGCTCCATTTTCCGTGTCCCTAGGAGAAGCTCTTCTACCAGGCCTTTATCTTCCACGTGTTTTTGCTTCCCCTTAACTGTTGCCATCTTTGCTTACCCACAACCCGAAACAAGCACTCCTCTGCGCAACCACAAAAACACTCTAGTAGTAGATTACCTAAGCCCATACTTGGGGTGCCTTAGCTCCTGGCTGACTCAAGTTTCAGGTGAGGACAGGTAGACACATGCTTAAAGAAGATTTACTGGAATGTCCTCCTATCAGGAGAGCCATAACTTTTATTTTTATTTCACCCAATTATTTCCAATTCTCAGAGATCTCTTGGAGAATCCCTGTAGTTTTCTTGGCAAGGATTTTCAGAAATGTTTTGCCATTGCCTCCTTCTTTGGACTGAGAGAAATGACTGGCTCAAGGTCACCCAGCTAGCTTCTTGCCCAAAGCAGAACTAGAATCTACAGTCTGTGGTTTCCTTATGGATGCCTTAACTGGTACATCAAACTGACTCTCAATTAGTTAATTGGGTGACATCAAATGCGTTTGACTTGTGCTGACAAAATTACAGTATGGGCAAAGGTTGCTCTCCTGACCTTAATGACTAATGTTATTTCTCCAAGAACTCCTGTAAAGTCTGTGATTTAATCCTCTATATTCCTTTTCTTCTACCACTTCAACTGTGTCAAGGAATGAAGGAGCAGTCATCCTTTCTTTGGTCTCAGAGAGATTGATTACTAGTACCATCGACTCTGAAAAGTATGAATCTTCTGTAGAATTTGAAGCATCTATTTTTTTATTTAGAAACGAAGGAGAATATGGAACTGGATTGAAAATCATATTGTCCTTTTCTTTTTTTAAGGCAATGTAGAACATATCTTTTAGGGTTTTACATGTTGGAGAATTTTATTCTGACCTGAAGAGTAAGGAAGATAGATCCTTGAATGCCCTGATTTAAGAAAAAACTGTCAAGACCAGTTTTTGTCTTACCAATCCTTAAGGAAATAGATTCCCCTCCTCCTCCTCTTGGGCACCCCATTATCCCCTCACAAAGGATCAATCTATAGTGACAAATAGGTGAAGTCTCTTGCAACAGATGCTCTCACAAACCATTCGTCTCCTGGTTCATCTGTTCTAGAAAACCCCGAGAGCCAATCAACTTGTGTGGGGGGAAGGACAAGGGACTAGCTGAACTAAGAGAATTTATTCAGACATGTATCTGTCTTGAAAATAGCCACCTTGAACTGTATTGAATGATCAAATGAACTTACAACAATAACTGTAGAAACTACTATTAAACATTAAATAAAACTATGTAATGACTGCTATCAAAAAACCCAAACCTTGATGCAAAATTTCAGTGGCCTCGGAAAATGCATATTGTTTTTTAAATTTAGATGAAATTCTATATCTTTGTATTACTATTGTTAATTTGTTACAAAGAGCTTCTTTTGAATATTTATCTTCTTCGATTTCCTATTTTTCCACTGCAACATCTTCCAAATTGTTTTTTTTTATTTACTGAACATGATGTGTAGGAAGAAATGTTGGTTCTGTCTTTAAATTATCAAACTCTTCTTTCAATAAGTGCAACCATTGCCTTTCTCTCCTCTTCTTCTGTTTTTCTATATTTTCATATTGGATTTTTTTTCTACCTTTGGGTAAATCTCTTCACTTGGTAATCCTGCAAAAAATGTTATTTCAACATTAATCATTTAGTGATATGCATTATATGTCAGACTAAACAACAGTAACAAAAGAACATTATTCTATCTAGTATTATAAATTATTTAAACTGGTACCTTCAGTTTAAATAATCTGCCCAAGATAGATGTCAATGTCTTCTGAAGAATAGACATTATTTACAGCAACACAGAGCAGTTATGAAAAAAGCATTATGCCACTATATTTGAATTCTTAAGCAAAAGGTACGCTTTGTGATTTTTATGGTTCAATATTTATAGTCATTTATGTTTTTACACCCATGAATGTCCTATTTGAAATGATGTGCACTGCTGATTTTTCAGGCAGATGAACTCCTGTTTCATGTTCAATCCTTTTATCCATTTTACATAATTATTCTGCATCTATGTGGTCTCTCAATTCCTAAAAGATCACAGAAAAAAGCAAATATATATAAGTGCATGTTAACTTTTACCTGGGTAAGTGATAAAGTGTCATTAAATCTCCATTAATACCCTCCCTTCCACATCAATTGCAGGCTTATTTATAGTCATCATCCTTTGTTTCGTTTTATTCCGTCTAATAAAATATCTCTCTTAACTCTCCCAATATTGTATTAACATAGATTAAAGTGATAATTCAATTTAGGAAAACATAAATAAATAAGGGCTTTATTTTATTTATTTGGTAGATTTATTTTCTCCAAGATTTAAATATCCCCTCCAATATTGCATTACAATAAAAACTCAATGTTATTTGATTGATAGCCATTAAAGCAAAGTTACCTAAGGTATTGCTACTGAAGTTGGACTCCCTTGTCCTAGTCAGCATTTCAATTAATACCAGGGAACCCAAGAGCCATTGGGTCATTGTTTCAGAGATGTCACCTTACCAG
>NW_015392558.1:13716-15757 GCF_001527695.2 Protobothrops mucrosquamatus | reverse complement strand
TATTCAGAGATGTCTCAGCCTTGAAAATAGGCATGTTGAACTGTACAGCATGGTCAAAGATCGGCAGTTGACCAAAGGAAATATTCTGTGACATGTTGCATTATGTTCTAAAATATCTTAAGATAATTTTATGTTATAAAATACCTTATAAAATTTGCACAATTTCAATTCCACAGAAGACATGGATTCTGGATTTTGGACCATAAGTAAACCCATTTCAGGTATCTTGGTACAAAAATGATTGCCCTATAATACACTGTTTTCCCAATTAAAACTTTCACAGAGACAAACCGGAGAGCTTTAATAGTATATAGATATCAATCTGACTACCTTTATAAACAGAGTCCCCAAGACCTTGTTTAAAAGAAAACACATAGGTATAAAGGAAGGAAAACAGCAACGAATCCTAGCACAATACGGAGAAGCCTGTATGGATCTAAGACAAGCCAGGAAAGAGAGAAAGAGTACTGCAGGAATCTTTTATTTATTTATTTAGCACATTTATAAAGCTGTCCATGTCATGCATGTGACTGGGCAAAACACAATATTCAGACAAAACCATTATAATGAATTAAAACTGTTATGTATTGATATCAGGAGTTAATGTGTTTTAGTTTAAACGTACCTCTAACTGTTTTGGAGGGAAAAGTTAAGTTCAAGTTTGAGCGGGGAAACACCGTTTGAATTGATTGGTCGCTGCCTAGAGGCAGCAAGTATAAATAGCCGTCATTCTGCTGGTTAAGTCAGTTCTGTTTTCTGTTGCAATAAATCTTGTTGTATTAATCTTGATGACTGCGCATGCGTGAGAGATGGCGGTCTTCAGTGAATAGCTCCGAAAACGCGGAGCCCGAAATGGCTGGAGGGGGAGCTCCCTGAAGGTCCGGAGACCCCCCCATGTGGATTCCTCCCCCAGTAAGCCCCCTGGACTGGATACGGGACGCATGGGGACGCGGGGGCGCGGGGGGACGTGGAGCCGACTTGGTTACCGTTTTTTCGGCCTTTTCGGCTTTCCCGGCCTTCCGGCCTTCCGTCCTCGGCGGCCCCGTTGGTGGTTTGCGGGCGGCTTTTCCGGCGGCCCTCAGGGCGGACTGCTCGGCCCGGACCACCCGGCCGCGGAGATACTCGTGGGGGAGGCGGCGGCCTGGGCGGCCCGGATGGCTTCTCCTGGGCGGCCCGGATGGCTTCTCCTCGTGGGGGAGGTGGCCCGGATGGCTCCTGGCTCCTGGGCGGCCCGGATGGCTTCTCCTCGTGGGGGAGGCGGCGGCCTGGGCGGCCCGGACGGCTTCTCCTGGGCACCCGCTTTGACCGTGGAGACTTTTTCGGCGGCCCCTCTCAACCCCTTCCGGACTCGGAGATGTCTCTGGTGACCTGGAGGGCCTCCCTGACGATCTTTGGAGGTCCGCGTGGACTCGGTGGCCTCCTCGGCGGCTGCGGCGGCCTGGCCAAGATCTCTGGCCTTTCCAGCGGCCTTAGCCGGGCGAGGAGTGGGAAGGACCTGGGTTTGGGCCTGGACTTGGACTTGGCCCGCCCCGGCCTAGAGGACCCGGTTAGAGGACCTGTGGATCATATCTTGCGGCCTGTTTTGTGTCTCCGTTTGGCCTTGTTTTGAAAGACCTAAGGGGACTAAACATCACCCCCCCCTCTATGCCACGGACTCCCTTGTTCGGACTATGTATACGAAGACGGCCCTGCTGGCCCTGCGCGATTCACCCCTCGCGCAGGCCTGGCCCAGGAACATCTCGGGGGCCTACCTCGAGGATGGGGTGTGGAACCCCGAGAGGTGGCATGCAGTGGTCACGAACAAAAAACTATTCAAATTATTTAAGTTGAGAACGTTTTTAAAGGGGTGTTTTAATAAATTTTTAGGGGGAACCAGGGTGGATGGGAGGGGGGAGGCTCCCCTTAGGTCAGGACCAGCCATGTCTGGGGGTAGCGAGGGAGAAAGGGTGGGGGGAGAGGGTGGGGGATTGAAGGAGGAGGGAGGAATTAGTACGGTCAGTGGGAGAGGCAGATATGGCGGGAGCAGAGGACCATATCAGGT
>NW_015392558.1:10340-12631 GCF_001527695.2 Protobothrops mucrosquamatus | reverse complement strand
CTTCCATTTATAAATTTGCGGTGATTGACTGAGCTTCAGTTGTCTTTTTCTTTGCAACTGCTAATTGATGACTAAAGGAAATAGTATCAACGAAAGCTGCTTTTCTAGATCATAAACATCTTATAAATAAACCATCAAAAAGATTATTGAACATTTACAATCATACAAATATTGAATTAGAAATCTGAAGAAGGCAACTGAAAGTTTAGCAAAATGTTTACAAAAAGATAAAAATCCTCCATCTCGGTTATAATGCTCACATTTTTGAAATGGGAATCGGCCCACCATGTGAAAGAAAAATATAGAAAATAATCTATACCTACATTTTTGTAATATATCTAGAGATTTTGATTTTATTGATTGATAAGAAATTTTTTCCCTAAAAACTGCCTGATTACATAGTTGTGCCGCTTCTCTTTGTCTTTCAGGACTGATACAAGGTTTGTAAAAAGCTGGCATTATACAAAAGATCCTACTGTATCTGTTTTCCTAGAGCTGGGCTGAAGCAAGAAGGCATTGGTAAAAAGTCATACAGCTACCAGCTGCACAAGCTAGATTGCGTCAGGAAGTTGAACCTAGAGGTTTGAAATTATTATCTATTCCAGTAAATAACAAACTCCCAAAGAACTGAAGTGGGAAACAAAATGCAGCACATCTATGTCTCTAATTACTGGATAATTACTGAACATAAATGGATTGTAAAATTGAACTTTAAAGAAGTGGTTATTGTTTCTTAAATTTGTACATGCAAAATTGATGTTCCTGCTTGAGGATGTTTTCTGTTAATTGCAATATCAAACGAATCTTGCTGACTCGAGGATGGTGTCTGTAGAAAATGGTCCCTGCTGCATGCTGAAGCAAGTCAGCTTTCAAATCATATTCACCTGCTTCCTTTTCCTCTTAAGTTTTCTTTCAAGAGGACAGTTGTTACATAGAAGTTGACAACCCTTTGACTCAATAGGCAACTTCCAGGCAGCTTAGAGCAAGTTCAGCAGCCATAGAAATTTTCATAAATAAATCATAGGGAATGCAAAATCAATGCAATAGTGATTGTGATCCAGTGTATAAATAAGCGAGGTTAAATTTTGCTGCCTATCTGATGGCTCTGTACCACCCAGTTTATCTATTTCTTTATTTTCTAGGTGAAGGCATAAAACTCTGGGCTGCAGATGCTCCCATTTTTTTCTAAACTTTCATTTCTTCCATTCTATCCTTTCTCTGTTTTAATATCTCCAGTTAAGGGTTGTATTTCCTCATCAAGTTTTTTTAAAAGTGTGTAAGGTTTAGAAATAGCACTTAGACCTATATATCGCTTCAGTTTTTTACAGCCCCCTCTAGGTGGTTTACAGAGTCAGCATGTTTTCCCCAACAATCTGGATCCTCTTTTTACCGACTTCGGAAGAACAGAAGGCTGAGTCAACCTGAACTCCTGGCTGTGGGCAGAGTTAGCCTGTGATACTGGATTCTCACCTCTGTGTCACCATGGCTCAGTGGTTAGAATGCAGTTCAAGCTTTCTTCCTTTGTTGAATTACTTCATGTGTTTTTGCTGTATATTAATCCAAAAAAGCACTTGAAGATTCAGCTTCTCCTGATCTTATTTCATTTCTTTCAGTTCTCTTACGTGTAGCCATTGCCCTAAAACGTAATTAAAAATTAAAAGTTTATAACATTAAATCCAATTGGTCTAGTAAATATAATTAGATTAGTCTTTGGCTCCCTCGTGTGGTGAAACAGCACCACTGAATAGAAGCTGCAAAGAAATATTCTCCTTTATTCGTTTCAAGTAGGAAAGAAAGACACTTCAAGAAAATCTGTACGTTTTATTAAAAATGTGCAAAGTTCACAAAATAGTTTTTTGTGATGCTTATTGCAATAGTAACTACAGAAACTTCTAATATCTCCTAGTCCTCATATTATTTAATATCTACTATCTAATATATCCTCATTCTAACACTAGTATGTAATACCTAATATCGTTTAGTTTTAATACTATCTAATATCTACTATCTAATATATCTTTTCTAATACTAATATCCACTATGTAATATATCCTGGTTCTAATAATGTCTACTATCTAATATCGCTTAGTTGTAATACTATGTAATATCTGTTATCTAATATATCCTAGTTCTAATACTATCCACTATCTACTATGTAATATGTCCTAGTTCTAATATTCTCTGATGTCTATTATCTAATATCTATCCACTTGATAGGAATGACATAATGCAAGCCATCATTTGCTATTTAATATGAGGTTTGGACCAAATAATTTTTTCAAGAGAAGCCT
>NW_015392558.1:6019-7519 GCF_001527695.2 Protobothrops mucrosquamatus | reverse complement strand
GTTGCATCCCTGCGCTTCGTTTCTGGCAACAAAGTTATGTTTATAACATAGTAATAAATTGTCTGCAAAAAAAGGTAGAAGATGCATGTTACAAGAGGGAAATTATCAGCAGAAATAAAACTTACAATCAGAAGTTAAAAATGATAAAAGGATTGTTCAGCTGTTCCATACCTCGTGGAAGGTCATTCAACTTCCTTCAGGCTTATTTACCTGGATTGCTTTGCTGACTTTAACAACTATGAAAAGTCAAAAATAAATAAACAAGCATGACACGTTCATGACTAACATAAGTGATAGGCAAGTGATATTTTACTAACATGTTTGAAGCGATTTAATTCTCATGCTTTCGTATTGCTTTTATTGCACTTTACTAGATACTAATGCAAATAGCTATAATGGGATGTTAAACTATAGTTAGTTCTAGTGTGATGGGCAGATATGCTATATAAATTTGACATATATATAAATAAATTTGCCTGTGACTTACACTTTTTGCTGCAAAATGCACCATTTAACTCATTTATAAAATGGCAGCACGGCATGAGAGAACATTAATCCTGCGATACTGGATTCTCACTGCTGTGTCACCATGGCTCAATGGTTAGAATGCAGTTCAAGTTTTGTTCCCATTGCCTGAATTACTTCATTTGTTTTTGTTGTATATTCATCCAAAAAAGCACTTGAAAGCTCAGCTTCTCCTGATAATCTTCTTTCATTTCTCTTATGTGTAACCATTGCCCTAAAACATAACTAAAATTTTAAAATTAAAAGTTTATAACATTAAATCCAATTGGTCTAGTATATATAATTAGATTACAGTCTTTGGCTCCCTCATGTGGTGAAACAGCACCACTGACTATAAGCTGCAAGGAAATATTCTCCTTTATTCATTTCAAGTAGGAAAGAAAGATGCTTCAAGAAATTCTTATTTGATAAGTTTTGATTGATAAGCATAAGTCATAAAACATATTTTTCAAAATTCCTTTAATATATGTTTTATAAAAATGTGCAAAAAATCCACAAAAGTTTTTATGATGCTTATTTAAATAGTAAGTACAGAAATGTCTAATATCTCCTAGGCCTCATATTATCTAATATCTACTATCTAATATATTCTAATACTAATCACTATGTAATATATCCTAGTTCTAATATTAATATCTACTAGCTAATATCACTTAATTCTAATATTATCTACTATCTAATATATCCTCGTTCTAACACTAGTATGTAATACCTAATATTGGTTAGTTCTAACACTATCTAATATATACTATCTAATATATTCTAATACTAATATCCACTAATATATCCTAGTTCTAATACTAATATCTACTATCTAATATCTCTTAGTTCTAATACTATCTAATATCTACTATCTAACATATCCTAGTTCTAATACTATCCACTATCTACACTTTAATATGTCCTAGTTCTAATATTCTGATTATCTAATATCTATCTGCTTGACTGGAATCACAATCATCATTTGTTATTTAA
>NW_015392558.1:0-1663 GCF_001527695.2 Protobothrops mucrosquamatus | reverse complement strand
ATTTAGGAATATGTATTATCAGTTAGATAAACAAAAGCACATTATTCTATCAAGCGTCACAAATTATTTAAATTGGCGCTTTCAGTTTAAATAATTTCTCCAAGAAACATGCCAAATTCACAGAGCAGTTTAAAACAAAGCATGATGCCACTATGTTTGAATCCTTAAGGAAAAGGTATGTTCTACTATCTTTACAGTTGAATATTTATAGTGAACTATGGTTTTTACCCATGAATGTCCTGTTTGAAATGTGCGTTGGTGATATTTCAGGGAGATGAACTCCTGTTTGAGGCTCAATTTTTTTACCAATGATATATAGGGCTTCCACATCTGCGTTGGCTTTCAATTCCTGAAAGGTCACAGAAAAAAGCATATATCTATAAATGCATGTTACCTTTTACCTGTGTAAGTGATAAAGTATCATTAAATCTCCATTAGTAGCCTCCCTTCCACATCTTCTGCAGACTTATCTATAGTCCTCATTCTTCGTTTCATTTTACTGTCTAATAAAGTATCTATCTAAAATCTCCCAATATTGCATTAACATAGATTAAAATGATAATCCAAGTTAGGGAAACATAAATAAATAAAAGCTTTATTTTATTTATTTCTTAGATGTATATCTCACTTTTTCTTCAAGACTTCCATATTTCCTGCAATCCAGGTTATTAATTTGATTTGATTTGATTGATAGTCACTAAATACCAAAGTTGCCCAAGGTATTGTGAGTGAAGATGGACTTGAAACTAGAACTTCCTTGTCCTATACAGTTAATGCCAGAGAATCCACAAGCCATTGGGTCATTTATTCAGAGATATCACCTTACCATTTCCTTCAATGACTTGAACAACAACAGAGCTTCTAATGTACTGTCTTCACTAGAAAAGCTCTTAAAAATTCATGGAGATATTGAAAATAGCTATGTTGAACTACATAGCATGGTCAAAGATCAGCAGTTAACCAAAGGAAATATTTTGTGACATTTTGTATTATGTCCTAATATGTCTTATGATAATTTTATGTCATAAAATGGTTTATAAATTTTGCCTAACTTCAATTCCACAGAAGCCATGGGTTCTAGATTTTGCAGTGTAAATAAGCCCATTTCAGGTATCTTGGTTTAAAAATGATTGCCCTACGACAGTTTTGCCCATTTAAAGCTTACACAGAGACAAACCAGAGAGTTTTAATAGTATATAGATATCACTCTGACTATCTGTATAAACAGAGTCCCCAAGACCCTGCTCAAAAGAAGGACAAAGTTATTAAGGGAGGAAAGAAGCAACCATTCCTAGCACAATAAGAATAGCCAGGAAAGAGAGAAGAAGAGTACTGCTGTTATATTTTATTTATTTGTTTAACATATTTATAAAGCTGTCCATCTCATGCATGTGACTGGGCAACACACAAAATTCAGTCAAAGCCCTTATAAGCCATTAAAAACATTTAAAAACTACAAATATTATCAAAGGCTTTGGAGAGTTCATTTAAAATCCTACCTATAATATAGTCATTTCCAGTTCCCTATTTCTGTAGGATCACCAAGTCCGCTGACAAAACCATATTTTAAGGGATTTCCAACAGTTAATATGTTCTGTTTTAGAATCAGAGCCATCGAAGCGAGGCAGGAGTAACAAAACACAACTTCTTTATAACAGAACAG
>NW_015392557.1:23015-30779 GCF_001527695.2 Protobothrops mucrosquamatus | reverse complement strand
TTTCTTATGATCATGATAAACATAGTATCACTGTAAAGCTTTAACAAAAATTAGGTGAATTGTTCAAAGAAATTTTTAATGACATGTCAAGAAATGTAAAGATGTAAGAATGAAAGACATTAGCGTAAGTTTTAATGAGCTGAAAAAATGAAGGATATTGCTTCGTGTCACAAGGTAAGGAAAGACCTTTTTTTGAGCTTATCGGAACTATGGAGAGTTTCTCCTGCTCTTCAAAGCAAAAGCAAATAATAAAATAAGGCAGGCAAGGTTTCATTGATCAGGTGAGCCCTTCATAGGAGCTATAACCCTGCCCCACCTTCCATGTTCCTGTAATAGGTAGGGAGGACACCTTGCCAAATACTGAAAATCCATTGTCAGATACTAAAAATATGATATGTTCTCTCTGAAGATCAGCAAATAATCAATGAGTTGCAGGAGCAGCTAAAAACATCCACAGAGATTATTGCAGTGGGGGAACATTATGCCTCACCTACACATACAATTGATTTCTTAGCGGTCGAGGAGTGACTGCTATATGACTTGGAAGTTATAAACTTCAAATCATTCAAAGCTGCAGGGAAAAAGTACAAAGAATCAAAGGCTGAGGCTCCGTGATGTGACAGATGAAGCAAAATTTCAAAATAATGTTTGCCATACAAAATAATTCTGCATGGTGGAAAAACTAAGGCAAATATATAATAAGCTCAGAAGAGTGGAAAATTTTATCAAATATAAAAGGCAAATATTTATCTATTTTCCTTCTAAACTTGAAAGCTGCTATCATATTCCAATGGCTGCTCAACAAGGAACTGAATGTGTCTCCTTCCCCATATCACTCTGTGTACAAAAGTGGTACTCTGAACTCAGATAATCCCTGTTCTTCTTTAAAGCACAACTTGTAAAGCTTTAACATGAGCTACATTGATTCTCTTAGACAGAAGAATGGTGATGCTACAGATTCCTTCAATAGCACTCTGGAATTCTTGAGAGCACTTGGTGCCAAATATAATTAATTGTAGAAAGATTTCCTGGCTGGCAAAGGCAATGGTGACCTGGTGAGTAGCTAAAAATA
This sequence comes from Protobothrops mucrosquamatus, assembly GCF_001527695.2. NCBI lineage: Eukaryota > Metazoa > Chordata > Lepidosauria > Squamata > Viperidae > Protobothrops > Protobothrops mucrosquamatus. The sequence goes on along the minus strand of NW_015392557.1, from coordinate 29,707 downwards.
GGACAAATTAACTGATGGGTTAATAAGAAATCTTTTTATTGTCACTTTTTCCTAATTTCTCTTTTTTACAATCTATACAACCTATGACAAAACACCTAAAATTTTGTTCAATATACAGCTATATAGGGTTATACCAAAAGTTCCATCCAGGAACCAGTTCACACATGGAGCAGGTGGACTGGAGTGATCCATGACCAGAACAACATGCGTATTTCATCCAAACACAGACATGAGAGACATGAGAATTAATACATACCTGTTTGGGGTAATTCAAATACATGTACAATTGGGGAGGAAATACCCCCACTGGACTGGATATGTTTTATTTTGGTGGCAGCAGGTCATCTAGGTATACAATTTTTAAGCAAGAGGGACAGTCATGTGCAAGCTGGATATGCCATGCTTAAATTATAATGATAGTCATGGGGAGGTAATAGCCACATGAAGGGTAGACACACCATATCTGGGTGGCAAAGGAAGACAGAATAGAAATGTCCTGCTTACATGGTAGCAGCAACAGGTAGGATGGATATGCCATGTTTTGTTGTTGTTGTCATTGTTACTTTCGCAATTTAAAGGAAGCTTTTTTCAAGAATTCAAAGAGGCATAAGTGTCCCTTATGAACAGCCATCCTTCCATTCTTATGCAGGCTTGCTAGTATTTTTACAAAGATTTCACAGATCACAAAAGTACTGACATGTCCTTATACAATACAGCAGGCAAAACCTCTTGTCTGAAACCTAGTAAACGGTTGATATCTTGTGTCAGGCTGGCTGTCACCATTACACAGAACACCTTCCTCTGTTCTTGGACAAGATATGTCAGCTAGGATAAAGTCTCTTTCTTTTAGTGAATATTGCTTTTTGTTTTAAAGCCTGAAAACAACTTTGGTTTAAAGGCTGAAATCAAGCCATCTAGACAACTTCATGAAATGAAACATACCTTCAGGTACAGAACTATTTGCTGTAGATCTTTAGTGGGCAATCACCTCTGTAAATATTTGACTATTTACTTGTCACAACTTACAAAAAAGAGGTGAGAATCTCTGTAGTCCCACTTCTTTCTTTTTTGTTGTTGTTTTGAGTTCATACTTGAATCCTGAATGAACAAGTTCATGTCATTTTCTAGGCCAGATTTTCCACTGCTTTCTTCCTAGGACTGACAGAAAGTGATTGGGCCAAAGACACCTAACTGATTTCTGTGGTTAGTGCAGGACTGGAACTCAGGTTTTCCCCTTCTAATCCAACACTTTCACCACTAGATCAAATTACCACAAAAATCAAATCCAGATTTTCTCATAAGTATAGTCAAATATGGACTGACTTCTTGCTCCTCTCAAACCAAAATATAAGTTAACCTTTTGTGTTTGATGTAGCTTCCCTTATATAATTGTTTCTTGCACAATATTTTACTCAAAATGGAACTAGTCAAGAAGAAATTCTAGCTTTATATATTCTATTATATGAATGGATTAAGCCTTTGAAAAAGAATACTTAATTTTATACAAACAGTTACACAAAACAGATAATTGTCATTTCCTGCAGTTTAGAAGTATTAGTTATGAAAAAGTATATATTATATTTTATATCAAAAGTATATATAAGGCAAATAGATCTTATGAATTAAACTAAAATGCAGCATAAGTAGTTTGAAGCAACTGAAAGGAAGAATGGGTAAATAGAAATATTTTGAATTCAGAAGTGGCTAGGCAACTATGGCACAAATATTTCATTCATTCATTCATTCATTCATTCATTCATTCATCTTGTATTTATTACACTGCCTATCTCCCTTATAAAGTGACTAATAAAGGAGAAAAGGACTTGTTTTGCAAATGTGAGGTCTTGATGATTAAGAAAGCAAATACGATGTAATGGCTAAGAAAGATAAAGAGCCTATGTGTGTGTGAGAGAGATGAGCCAAGGAGATGTGGATAAACAGAAACTTGTACTAGGTAGTGGGTAGAAATTTTCAGAAAAATTTGCATCTCTTTAAAAGATCATCTGAAGAGTACATAACTTCTGCCTTTTTTGTTGATTTGGGTTATTTGCTTCTCTGCCACAAAGAGGTTCTAAGCAGAAGGCTTTTTAACTTAGCTCAATTAAAACTGCTGTGACTACTTACAAGCTGTAAATTTTCAGAGCAGCCACATTGGTAGATAAATTGGGCCATCTGGGCTTCACTGCACTGAAATGACTTTTCCATGTTTCTTTCCCCAAGAGCAGAACAAATTGGCTACAGACTGACATGGTCAAGCAGCCTTATGATTGTCTCCAAAATGTACAGAATGTTTTGAGCATAAAAAATGAACAACTAACATTTTTTTGGCAAACCTAAATGTTGATTTAATGCTGAAAAGATACATTGATAGTCTTCCACTACATTTTACATGATATCCTTCTCTCCAAAGACTGAATAATTTGTCTAATGATGTCATGCTAATCTTTCCTAAATGGAGCAATGAACTCTATTTTCCACTATTCTATTTATATAGATTTTCTGATTGCCCCTTCAACACATGAATCCAGGTGGGCTAGGTGTAAAATATCCAAATAAATGATTAAGAAGAAACAATTAAAAAGAATATTTTGTACATGTAACAAGCATCAATAAAACAATCATCAGATCAAATTGAACCCATCCAATATCTAGATCCAATGTTCAGAGGAAGAGCCAAGTTTTTAGCACCTTAAAAAAGGGGTGGCAAGTTTACAGCCATAGTAGAAGGTATGCTGTTTTGTAGGGCAGATGGGAATCACCCTCTCTTTTAAGGATCAATCCACTGTCACTTGGACCCAACTACACATTGCCTCCCAGGCAGCTTTAACCAACTAATATGGACATGTATTTAAAGCACAGGTGGTCAAACTAAGAGGATCCTATCCACTTCCTTAGAACCAAGAAGCTCAATTTCAATCCAGATAACCAAGCAAGACCATGCATCAGTCAACTGCAATGATATTGCACAGCTGTAGTGTAGCTTAGAGTTGATCTGAGAAACCTTATTTGACAGATACCTAGAATCTTCCAGAGGATCTGGAAACAGGAATTCTCTGAGATCTGTGAGCAGGAAGAGGAACACATGTTAATATCCATTATATCCGGATCACATTCCCATTGCCCCAACAGGTTGAACCGGTGAACCGGTTCACAACTACCATATTGGCTATGAACTTTTGAGACAACCCCAATTCTATACATAGGGAAAGAAGCCTTTTAGGGCACTGTGCTGGAAATAACCAGGGCTTTTTTTCTCATAGAATGCCCAGAACGGAGTTCCGGCACCTTTTTTGGATGGGACCTTGTAGGGTAGGCAAGGCGGGTTGTATGACATGTATGAGATCCGGGACCTTTTTTTTTTTTTTTTTTTAAGAAAAAAAGCACTGGAAATAACCAAATATGGGATCCTGTTTGTGGATTTAGGGATGAATGCAGATTGCTGCTATAATATCAGCCTCCCTATATGCAATGACTTCCTTGCTGGTGTTGTTCGACTGCCATGGAGTCAAACAGCACCAGCGAGGAAATCATTGCATGTAGCAGCAATCCCCATTCATCCCTAAATGTACAAACAGGGTCTCATGTCTGGTTATTTTCAGCACAGTGCCCTAAAAGGCACAAGATCCTTCCTGATATAGTAAATGATCTTGGTTTTGTAAATGATCTTGCTTTTCAAATTCTATCATCTTTATGAAACTCTTTCCCTTATGAGAATGATTTTTTGAGACTATTTTTTAATTTTTCCAGTTATTTGCCAGGGGTAAATTCTTTCCTTTGTTGTGCAGTTCTTTTTGCAATCATTATAATTATTGTTACTATATTTAACCTTCAAACAGAAAGTGTTTGACAGTGAGGCTACTGGTCAAATTGCCTGATTTATTTGTACCTTTGAAAGATTCCATTTGTAACAGGCATTTTGTATTCCTATATGTACTGTACTTCCAAATTCTTTTTTTTTTCTTTTGTTTATTGTACCAGAGATATTTCTGAGGTGCATTACCTGATCTGCTCCTACTATTACTTAAGTTGTATTCTATTATCCATGACAGGCAGTTTGCTCTGTTAGTTCTAGATTAGTTATAGATTAAACTAGAGTATTAGTCCTTGATTAGTCCTAGATTGTGGAATGCTTGTCTACCTCTTTCCTTCCAATCATATGAAATTTTAAATCTTACTCCCAGCTTTTTCTTCCAGATGAATCTGTTATTTATTCTTTGCCAATCTTGCAGGGGTTTGCCTAAAATTAGAATCAGTGCCATTTGGAATAGAAAGTTCATTTTGGGTAATATATTAATTTTTAATTATTGCAATAAGTTTTAGCCAGGAAAGTTTCAAACATCTCTATCTTTTGATATATTGTTTTATTACTTTCTATAACTTCTTGTAATTTTTTGAAATATATTTGTTACTTCCTGACAGATGGAGTCTTAGTATTTCAGTGAATCTTTTGGTATCTTTTGATATCTCACAACCTATAATTTTTTTCACAATATTTTTTCCATCTTAAGTTAAATGCCTTTATAAACATATTTATAAATTGTTGCTGAAGTATGACAAAGAGATGGAACAAATTAAAAGCTGAATGTTATTAGTTCATGGCTTTCTTTAACATTGAGGTTTTAAGGGTAAAATGATTGAGCACAACAGGGAAATCTCTTAATTTTTCCTTGAGACTAAAATATCTTTTTTCCCAATCATTTTTATTAAGAATTAAAAAACATTATACAACAATACATTAAAAAGAGGGGGAAATGAAATGTAAAGATCCTCCTCTAAAAAACTACAAGAAAATACAGATAGTCCTTGATTTACAACACTATGATCAAGATGACTACTTCATAATGTATTATTGATAAAGATGTACATTTCTGAATGTTCTGTCTCTTAATCACTGAGCAAGTGAAAAAAAAATATTCAAAGTTTTTTGAACGATGCAGGTAGACCTTGACTTAATGCTCACAATTGAGCCTGGAATTTTGGTTATAAGTCATTTTGGTCATAAATCGAACTAGATTTTATCACAATGTTTAGATTTCACTTCTGTGAGTCATTGCAGCTGTTAAGCAAATCACATAGTTGTACATTCTAATCCAATTTATTCAATGGGTGGGTTTTAACGATTTTTGCTGGAAAATGGCAGAAAACATTGCAAAACACAATCACGTGACCACAGGACTGTGTAAACAATTATAAATGTGAGCCAGTTGCCACGTGCTAAAAATGCAATCACATGACCACAAAGGTGGTACAGCAGTTGTAACTTCTAGAACAGGTTGAATGTTTTCGAGTCCATCATAACTTTGAACAGTCATTAAGCAACTAGTCATAAGGAGGACCAACCATATGTGAAATCTAAGAATATCTCAATCTATATGCTTATGTAATACAATTTATTTATGCTCAAAATATTTTGCACATTTCTGCAGCTATCAAGCCTTTTGAATGTGTGTCTAATTGATTGGGAGGAGCATCCATCTTCTTTTTATTCCCAGTTCTGCACATTTTAAACCAATCTATCATATTGTCAGGAGAAATTTTAGCATCTTGTGCTGACGAAACATTAAAGTGTTATAGCTGAACAGAAAGCAGAAGAATATGTATCTACTTTGACTTTACAACACTTATGGCTCATTTTGAACTGGACATAATCTTATCAAATTGACTGAGCTTTCTAAATCCTTTTTGGATTAAACAGAAATAATCCAACTCTTTCCAGAAATTTATAACTTGATTGTAAATGGTTATGTTACTTCAGTGTTAATACCACTAATTAAAATTATTATTGATTCAAAGTTTATATAAATATGGGTTTTGACTGACTGTTCCAACTTTTGTGAGGACAGAGCTTTCTCTAAAGAACACAATTACTTTTTTTCCATTCACAGAGATTTTGTCTATGCTTTCAATTACAGAACACACAGTACAATTGGCATTTGCCCTAGAGGCTCAAAAGTCACATGGGTTTATCCATAAATCATCCATTTAATTTTCTGTTCCAACAGAGACCACAAAATTTGTCCAAAGGGATTCTAGTTTGCATTTCCTCTTTTTTATTTATTGAATCAGAAGTAGTCCTAATGCAACCAAAGGTTGTTTTATTCATACTGCACCAAGCTAGACACAAGAATTAGCTAGCAAATCAGTCTTACATAAGATTTCCATATGCCTTTCCCCCCTCTACACACTCACTTCCCCTTGAATAACCTCTCTACTTTTAAATCTTATGGCGGTTAAGATAGCAACTAATTGAAAAATCAAAATTCATATAGAAGAAATGCCATATTGAGTATGATTATTGATTCATTTATTCAGGATTCTGTCACTGAATACAAAAATATCATAGTGTTTCTCCAAAAGCATTATCATATCTTCCATCTCAGTCACATAAATGTATAAAAATAATTAGTTAGCAGCTGCCTCCTCTCGCAATATCCATTACATTACTGAAATTTCTGTTTTTCTTATATGTAAATGAAAACAAAATCATTCCCACCTGGACTTCCGGTGGCAGGCGCCTTCGCTGGACGCAGCTGTTTGCTGCTCCCGCCTGTTTCTGCGTAAAAGCCGTTTTGACAGCCTGCATCAGCTGTCAAACGGCTTGATACCTTTCCCCTGGGCATAGGGGGAAAGGTGAGCTGCCCGAGGTAGGAGTTGAGTTCCCGAGTCGTCCCTTGTGGACGATGTAGGTGAGA
>NW_015392557.1:0-17741 GCF_001527695.2 Protobothrops mucrosquamatus | reverse complement strand
CAAAGCTAAAAGCACAAGCCTGATGATGATGAATGTGATTTCATCGAAACGTCGCTATGATACTTCTAATCTTACACGGGAGAAAACCCGAATGACCAAAGACTCACATATAAACACCCGTGAAAACCTCAAAAAACATATATATATATATATATATATATATATATATATATATATATATATATATATATATATATATCATTCTCATACATGATAATCCATAAATGTAACTTTTGCTTTATAAATAAACTAAATATAAAGAAACTAAAATTACTGAAATCACACATAGCACTAAACAAATTCAAATGAATTGCATACTCTATTTTTACACAAACACAACAGAGAGAGATTGTATTGGCTGTTATCAAATGTTATACATTATTCCATTTTTTTCCATTATTCTATTCTAAATAAAAAACCAATTTGTTCACTTTAATTATTTTTTAACCAATCGTTTTGGATTGAAGCAATGAATTTGGTCATAAACACATGAGTCATTCTGAGAATGTCACACAATATAGAAAAAAAAAATCATGGTTTTGCAACAGAAATATTGATGGAATGAAGTCTGCATACCAGAAAAAATGATAAACTCTATAGATTCTTAGGGGGAAAAATTTATTGGATTTTAATTGGATTTTTAGAAAAATAATGTACAGAGGGAGTAGCTAAGTCCATTTATACTCAAAATTACATACTACATAAAAAAAGTTAACTAAGGCAAAAATAGCCTTAAAACATACAGAGCTCATAACATCAATATCAGACTAATTTAAATGAAAGTTTTGACAGCCTTCAATTTTTTTCATCAAAAATGTCTTTGTGAGCTTATGATAAATCACTTTTGTAAAGTATACATTTTTTTTAAACTTGGCAAATAGAAAATTGCCAATCAATTTAATATGTTCAGATTACTTATTTTACACTTAGTCAAAATAAGGTAAATTTATTTTTACATTACATTATTTCATTAATATGCAGAAAAGAGGAAGGAGCAATGAAGAATTTATTAAATTTATTAATTTATTACTTCTTTAAATTTACTCTGAGTTATATATATTTTGGGGCTTTTATTCACTTAGATTTAGACTGATCTTTCCTTTATTAAGTTCTGAAGATATACTCTGGGGGAGAAAATAGCATATATATCTAGTAGTAGATCTCAGGAAATATACACAGCATATGGCTAAGAGGATAACTCCTGCCTCTTTTATTTTTCGTCATGATTCAGTTTTATTGCTAAAACTGAAGTTTTAGATCTTGACTGTTTCAAGCATGATTTTCAAACGTGTTGCATGAATTATATAACTGAATCACTCTTTGTAATATGGATAAATAATCATTAATTAATGACCTCTCATCTTGAAACAAAAGTAATTATTCTGGCTTCAGAATAGAATTTGGATCCAAAGTAAGATTCAGATTACAATTGTACTAAATCCCAAGTGGGTTTTTTTGGCATTGGCTTATTGTATTGAGGAGCCATGTTTTTTTTTAATACTATGGCTAAAATAAACTATACTTTAGTAAGATATCCTCAGCTACAGTTTATTTATTTAGAATTCATTTCACATTTCACATTGATTTTAATAGGGATAACTTTATCTGTTTTTTTATCTTTCTCTTTTTATAGTCATGTCATATTCACAACCTTCCCATGTCATAGTAAAACATAACCTTACTGGATTTTGGCTTACTGCAATTAAGCAAAACAGACATTGTGATTTCTGAATCAAGTTTTGACTCAAAACTTCTCAACTCACCCACCCTGCCAGCAAATTATGATTTTTTCAATAAACCATGGGTTTAAAAAATCATGGCTTAATGAAACATATAAGAGCCAGTGCAAAGCACAAGGCGCAGCTCAACCACAGAGCTCCCTGGCTGATTTTGCTCAGTCTCTTTTACCTTAATCTATTCTACACCACAAGGATGTTTAGAAAAAAATAGATAAAACCACTAAGATCGCAAAGAAAATACAGGATATCTTTATAATAATAAAAATAAATAACTCAAGTTTCTTTGATTTGCTAATGCCTTAGTTTCATTAGAGCCTTTAGCCTAATTAAAAATATATATTCTTATTTTAAACCACTAAAAGTGCAAGAAAGCCAAGCATCGCTGAATTTCTTAAATTTGTACAATTGTTTCTGGTAGTCTTTCTGCTTGGCCTTAGATAGGCCTTTCAGTTTATCTCTGGGATTTGCTGCTTTAATGCATGAAGGCACTGGATTTTGAAAGAAAGAGCTGACAGATGAAATTGTTTCATTAAATACAGACTGGATTTTACAAGAACGATGAAGGCAAAACTTATATTCATTCGGGAAAACAGATTAAAAAAGTATTAAGAGGATAACAGATATTTTCTGCTAAATGGCTCAAAAGAAATGAGAATTCATCCACCCTGCTGCTGTAGTTATATAGCTATAATCTCTTCATAGACATTCCATGAAGTACAGGTGCCACACTGTTAACACATCTATGAGCAACTGCATCAGGAGAAAGCATGACTAAATCAGTGGTGGGATTCAGCCTGTTTGCACCACTTCGGCAGAACCGGGAGCTAATTTTTTGTTGCCCAGGCCCAGAATGGACTTCCAGAAGCGGCTGTCAGCATGCTTACCAGTCCCTGGTTCCCTGAGATGCAGAAGAAAGATAACAAGGTGACCGGCAAACAGGAACGCTCCCTCGGGGCTTGACAGCGGCATCCACAGAGAATTGGTTGTTCACATATTTGAATCCCACTACTGGATTAAATCCTTATCATTTCCAGTAATTCAATAGAATTATAAAGAAACAATTTTATTCAATGTATTTTTTTTCTTATATGGTCATTTCCTTATGAGAGGAGAGGAGGAAATGACACCGAAGAGAAAGCACAGATATCTCAGGAGCAAAGAATGAAAATAGGAATGGGATAAAGAATGGAACATTTACCAATGTACAATGCAATTTAGACCAAACTGGAAAGAAAGGACAATTATTTTTTGAAGAATAGAGACAAAGGGACCAAGAGAAACAGACTTCCTTTCAGGAATGGGGGCAAGTTTTATTGTGGCACACAGAAATTTGCATATGTCCATGGATATTGCCTTTATTATAAAGTCTTGTTTATTTTGTTTGGCTCTATTTAACACTCTCTCCTTTTTAAGTATCTCAGATAGGCTTATGAAATGTCAAATAGCTTGTCCATGTAAGTTAAGGAGCTGAGTCTTGCAATTGCCACAAGAGCCATCAACTGACACTTCATACAGATCAGGAAAGGGTGCTTTATGAGTGCCACAAGATCCAGCTAATCAGCCTTAGCACAATTTGATTTTGCTTGAAAACAGAAATAACTCATTGTTCCTTTATTTGGTTCGGTTTGAATTTTATACAGTTGTCTCCATTATAGATTTTTTAACAGCCTCAGAAGTGAATATATCTACAACTTTCGTGTCCAAACATAGATTTCCTCCAGTACAAATCTTCTCTATTACATTATCACATAAATTATAAAAATTATACAATGTACATTATCTGTGTGGTTACATTGTGAAATACATGATATGGTTTGTCTCCCCAGTCTTATCACAGATGCCTATGGACTGAAGGGGAAGGTTGATTGATTGGTTATATGCCATCAAATCATTTGTTCTTCATGATCTATCCCTAATCTGTTCTTTTAATTTTTCCAACAGCACTCATTGCCACTGTAACTGAATCCATCCATTTTGCTGCTGGTCATCCTCTTCTCTTTCCTTCTAATTTTCCCAGCATTACAGCCTTTTCTAGAGAGCTGGATCTTTGTATAACAGATCCAAATTGGACAATTTGAGCCTGATCATTTGTGCCTTAAGCGAGAACTCTGGGTTGATTTATTCAGATACCATGGGCTTGCTTTCCATGGTATTCTCAGGAATATTTTCTAACACCAAAATTAAAAGACATCAATATTCTTCCTATCCTGCTTCTTTAAAATCCTACTTTTGCTTTTATACATGTCACAAGGAATACCATGGTTTATATCAGGGGTAGTCAACCTTGGCTCTTTTATGACTCGTGGATTTCAACTCCCAGAATTCCTGAGCCAGCTGTGCTGGCTCAGGAATTCTGGGAGTTGAAGTCCACGAGTCATAAAAGAGCCAAGGTTGACTACCCCTGGTTTATATGATTCTGATTTCTGTAGGTATAGATATAGACCTTTTCCCAAGGCCTTTATGGCTGCTCTACTGAATGCTAGTCTGTGACATATTTCTTGACTGGTTCTTTGTTGTTGATTGAAGCTAAAAGGAAAAGATATCCCCACTTTGATATCTTCATAGTCAACTCTAAGGCCCTTTTTTCTACCTATTATCATTAGTTTGGTCTTCTTTATACTTAATTCTATTTCTTCACTGTGCTTTTTTACTTTTAGTATTAGGGCATGGAAATCCTTTGAATTTTTGGCTATCAGAATAGTTGATCAGCACAGTACAGGTTATGGATGCTTCCTCCTCCTATTTTTAAACCACACTCATCTTTTCCCAATGCAGCTTCCCTTAGTAAATATTCAGCATATAGATTGAATAAATAATGGGAGAGTATGCAGCTTTATCACACTCCTTTGCGACCTGGAGCCAATATGTTTCACCATGTTCTGCCCACACTATAGCTTCCTGACCAGTATATAAAGTAAAGATGGTGGGCCTTTTCTGCTATGGCTCCTTTATTGTGATAATCTTTTCTTCCAAGATATAAAGTTGGCCTCATCACTCCTGAGCTTCTGAAGGTCCCTCAAGAACAAGACCAGCTGGCCTGGGGAGCTCGGGGGGGGGGGTGAACTGATGATGTAGCTCCCTTATTATTAACATCCTACATGTGTATTATTCACTTTTCCTGTTTTAGTTTTGTTTTCATATTTTTTTCATTTATATTTTAATTTAATTTCAATTTAATTTATATCTCACATTTATTACTTTTATAAATAACTCAAGGCATACATGGAGTAACATACCTAATACTCCTTCTCCTCCAATTAAATAATACATACATATCACACAGCTGTAATTCTCACTGAAATCCTTCAATTTCTAAGACCAACACAGTGGAATGAAAGTGGAATGAGAGCTCCTGAAATAAAGTGGAGTAGGACGATTAAGTGTAAGAAAAAAAAATTGGAAATCAGAAACGATCATTTTCTTAGCCAAAGCAAGCCATTGTCAGCACAGACAAAAAGCCTACCAAGGTCATGAAGAAAATGCAGGATCCAATCTGGGTCGGTCACCAGGACCAGAGGTTTAGTCTTCTGAGCTTCTGGACTTTTGCTGGAGCTCATCTTCGGGGAACTTTTCTCTAGTAAAATGTGCATACACTCTGCTAGAGAGAAGTTCCCTGAACATAGACTCCAGCAAGAGTCCAAAAGCTCAGAAGACTAAACCTTTAGTCCCAGTGACCGAGCCAAATTGGATCCTGCAACATTATCCTGGGACACATATTCACTTTCATTCATGAAGAAAATGGTCAATTGTTCAATATAATCGGGACAGATTTCCATGGAGAGAACTTTGGAAAGTATGGAGTGCCTTCCAAATAGTAGGATTTTGTTAATGTATGGGAATGGTCGTTATTTGAACAAAGAACCTTTGCTGCCTATGTACACCTTCCAGGTATGGACAAGTTGGTAAAGAGGACATCTATTAGAGAGGAAGGCATAAAGAGANCAAGAAAATGTCTGTTTTTTATTCCAAACAGTAAAATGTGGTACAATATATTAGGAGATCTGATTCCAAATGAATCTTAGGAAAGCTTTTTTAATGATAACAAAAATTTGATAGTAAAACCAATTACTATATATAATTACTGGCAGGTTTCCATTCATTGGATGTGTTCAAAAAGAGGCTGAACAGCCATTCAGCATGGATATTTTAATTTCAAATTCTGCATGGAATAGGGGATTAGGCTTTGAGACAAATTCCCTTTCCAAATATAAAATTTTAGATTTTGTGTTTTATTTAGCCCTAATTTAATCAGTGCCTAAATAAACTAAGCAAAATTATAGTAAATAATGCCACTTTAATCTTGATTATTACCTGTTCAGATCAAACCAAGATGTATATAGCTTTGGAAAATTTAATCCCTCTATAGGGTTTGAATACTACTCTATGATAAATAGGAAAATATAGCTTTTAAGTTCCTCTTCACAACTGCACTGGAAAAGGAAATTATGGGAGTCCAAACAAGTTCATAGCTGGCTTGGTTGCCCCTATTATGATACATTATTATAAATGATGCAGCTATAAATGATGTGCCTTGACTTCAGTCTAGGTTCTTAATATCACCCTTGTAGATAAGGACTTTTCCTTCCTTTGAGGGCTTTAGTTGCTCTTTATTTATGCTAGTCAATTTTCTTCTGAATACTTGCAAGAAAATTACAGTAATAAAAAGAGTGGGAATTTTTAAAATGGTTTTCTGAGACTTGGCAAACTGTTTTGAAACATCTTTCCTAGTTCATAAAATGTTCATAAACTTAGAGATTTCATTAATGCAAAATAACTTTGTTTAGCAGGAATTGGGGGCTTCAAGTAGAGATTTGCCAATAAACAATACTCTTAATAAACTAAAGTGTCCTAGCCTACAGGACACTGGGTGATATATATCTTTTGTGCTATATATTATACAGTATCTCTTGGCAGTAGAATGACAGGAGCTAGTAAGTGAAAAATTTATTCCTAAATAAATATATTGTAAATCATCTTTGAGTTTTGGTGGTTTATTAGCACTTTTTATTAACACAGGATTACTACTGCAATGGCATTAGTTTTTAATCAATGATCGTGAAACTATATAAATATTCATTTATGTAGAACAGCTGTCCTAAAAATAAAAACAATTTGGGCTGGGCTTACAAACTCCAAAAGTATTAGTTGATTGATAGCCAATTGATGACCACCGTAGTCCCAGATGCATGTATGGGAAAATCTGCACAAGAGGGAGTAGAATTGTAAACCTAAATATATGGAATACTTATTTTTTTTAAAAATGCAAAAATAATTGTTGTAGATCTCAACTTACAACATTTCATTTAGTGACCATTCAAAGTTACAAAAAAATGACTTATGGCTGTTTTTCACACTTACAACCATTGCAGCATCCCCGTGGTCATGTGATCAAAATTTTCTTGGCAACTGACTTATATTCATGACAGTTGTAATCACCTTTTGTGATCTTCTATTAAGCAAAATCAATGGGGAAGCCACTAACAACTGTGTCACTAACTTAATAACTGCTGTGATTCACTTAACCAATGTGGCAAGAAAAGTTGTAAAATGGGTCAAAACTCACTTAACAAATGTCTCACTTATCCACAGATATTTTGGGCTCAATTGTGGTCGTACATCAAGAACTACTGTATACATATGAAGATTTAATCACTAGAGTCAGATATTTTGGAAAGCAAAGTCAAATCAACATCATAAAATGCTGTTATGAACAGAACTGCAGGAATTGATTAAAAAAACCCAGCTGAACCGTTTAAAATCTCACAGGATAATGAATTTAAAGTGCTACTTGTAGTTTATAAGTGAGTATATAAAACAGAGCACCAGTCAGGGGAATGGAAAATATCATTTCATATTCCAATAGTAAAACTGGGCAGTATTAAACCAACTACTTATTTACATACTAGTAAGGTAATGCTCAAGACTGCATAGTCCAGATTTCAATTATAAATGGAAAGAGCACTGCCAGATATACAAACTGGAATCAATTTGAGGCAGAAGTACCTGAATTCATATTGCTAATGTTTAGTGTATAATGAAAAAAATAGGACAGTTCTCAAAAGTAGTTTATTTTTGCTTTATTGATTATACAAAGCTAGTTAGTTTATACAAAGCTAGTTAGTAAACCAGAACAAATTGTGGATCATCCTAAAAATATAGGTGCAGTGAGTCACCTTATTAGCCTATGGAAAAATTTGTATGATGACAAGAAGCAACACATATAAAGATAAGTGAAACAATAAATGGTTCTAAACTGGGAAAAGAACATGCTAAAGTAGTATACAATCATCTTATTTATTTAATTTAAGTGCAGAATACAGTGGTATCTTGGTACTCAATGATTTGAAATTCATCGAATTTGGTACTCAATACATTTTGACATGAAAATTTTGTCTGGTATTCAACGCACAAGCTAGAACTAGTCAATGTCAGCTGCCTTGTGATGTACTATATTATTCCTTATGGGGGAAATCTGTTTGGTACTCATTGTTTTTGGTACTCATCTCACCTCCTGGAACCAATTAATGATGATATACCCTGTATAACCTAAAAAATGTTGAACTAAAACAAATAGAACTAAAAACTAAATTCAATGTCAATAAAAGTAGATAAAACCAACTGCATAGGTACAAGCTAGGTGAAACTTGGCTTAATGACAGTAACTGTGAGAGGGATCTTGGAGTCCTATTGGACAATCACTTAAATATGAGCCAACAGTTTGCGGCAGCAATCAAAAAAGCCAATGCAATCCTAGGCTGCATTAATAAAGAGATAGAATCAAAATCATGTGAAGTTCTAGTACCGCTTTACAAAACCTTAGCAAGATCACACTTGGAATAGTGCATCTAGTTCTGGTCACTACAATATAAAAAAGATGTTGAGTCTCTGGAAGGAGTGCAGAGAAGAGGAACAAGAATGATTGGGGAGGCTAAAACATACGAAGAACAGTTACAGGAATTGGGTATGTCTAGTCTAATAAAAAGAATGGTTAGGGAAGACATGATAGCAGTGTTCCAATATCTGAAGGGCTCCTACAAAGACGAGGGGGTCAAACAATTTTCCAAAGCACCAAAAGACAAGAAACAATGGATGGAAACTAACCAAGAAGAGAAACAACCTAGAACTAAGGAGAAATTTCCTAATGGTGAGAGCAATCAACCAATGGAATTGTCAAAGCAAAAACATCCAATGTCGGAACCATGACAGGAATAGCTTGCCTTCAGAAGCTGTGGGTGTTCCATCACTGGAGGCTTTCAAAAAGAGATTGGACAACCATTTATCTGAAATGGTATAGAGATTGAACTAGAGGTCTAGTTCCAACGTCTCTTCCAACTCTATTATTCTATGTTCTAGAATTAAAATTGGAGAAAACATTAACAGATATATTTATGATATGACAGCTAGAAATAATAAGACTTAAGTTTCCTGTTGGAAGCGTGAGAACGAAAGTAAAAAGTCAATTTGTTGCTCAATATCAAACAACAACAAAGATTATGCCAACAAGCAATCTAATTCAATGCAAACAGGCAGAGAAGACACAGAATAGTAACAGGCTTTATCTTTCTAGGCTTTATCTTTCCACATTTTTATTTAAATTTTTAAATAAAGTCTTTAATTTAAGCATTAAATAAATGACAGTCTTACTTTACCATGTCTGCTACTTGGGAAACAGACTATGACAAGTGTAGGCAAAATATTAAAATATGAGGTAGCGCATTGATAATAAAGCTATGCATTATGAAAGCTATGATTTACAATAAATAACATATGGCTGTAAAAATGGAATTATTATAAAATCCAAGTGAAGAGAAATTAATGCCTTAGAATTGTAGGGCTGGAAAAATAAAATAAAACACATGACTACAAAACTGTTGGAACATCTGTCAATTTTTTTTCTGAGGAGCCTTCAGGATCTGGGAATGAGAAAGAGGACAGGAAATGAAGAAATGTAGTCCTCATCTTCAAGAAAGTGGAAGAATATCTCAGTTATTAATGACAGAGAAGCTAACTTCAGTTCCTAACTTCAATCCATAGAAATCTGTTAGATAAGAAAGCAAACCATTTGTTGACATCTTGAAGATTGCTAATACTCATTATAGCAGTGGTTCTCAACCTTTTTAATGCTGCGACCCCCAACCGGTCATAAGTCGAGGACTAAACCGGTCATAAGTCGAGGACTAAACTGGTTGTAAGTCGAGGACTAAACCGATCGTAAGTCGAGGACTAAACCGGTCGTAAGTCGAGGACTACCCAACCGGTCATAAGTCGAGGATTTTCCCTGCCCGGGAGCGCCACGCATGCGTGGTTCCGCCCCCTGCGCCGGCTGAGGCGTAGCTGGCAAGCGGCAGAGACGGAGCAGGCCAACCACCAGCTGGCCCAGCCCAAGGGAGGTAAGGCACCCGCCGGAAAAGGGAAAAAAATGGTGGACAACCTTGCTTGGCGACCCCCGTGAAATGGTCGATCGACCCCAAATGGGGTCGCGACCCATAGGTTGAGAACTGCTGCATTATAGTTTATCAAAGCAGGCGACTTGAGGCAAACCTATGGCAAGACCAGCCATAGGCAAGGGGGAAAAAAGTTTCCGCAACTGAAAACTGTCAAAGATAGAGCATTTCTTCCTCCCACTTGGTGGTTTGTCAGGTATGCAACTATAGTCATGTAAGCATCGGGAAAAATCCTAGCCGGCATACCTGGATTTTTTTAAGGATAAAAAATAAAGGTATAAGAAAAATTGCCTCATGCTAAAATAAGCACAATAGTGGAGCAGTCAAGCTATGGAGGCTATGGGACCACCATCTCTGGAGTTTTTGAGAGCCTGTACAACTACTCCTGGCAGAGGACAGGAAGACCTGGAGGAACGTTGTCCATGGGGTCGCGATGGGTCGGACACAACTTCGCAATTAACAACAACAACTACTACTACTTCTCAAGGATGATTTAACTGGTTTTCCTCTTCGTTGCAGAGAGTTGATCTAGGTTATTGGTTGATCACTGTGGTCCCTGCCACCTCCACAATTCTGTCATGATACTATGATTTATTATGGTTTATGACCTAAAGAATATACTTTAATGCATAATATACTGCTGTTCAATGCAACCAATTTTTCATTTAAAAATCATAGGTTTTTTTTTTATTTTTATAACCAAAGTACAATCTCATTGTATAGCATTCCTATAATGATTGTGATATTACATGCAGCTGTTTTGGTCTTTGAATAATTTTTGCCTACAGTTCCAATGGATTTTGTCACTCTGTTAACACTGACTGGCCAAAAAGCCTTTAAGGAAGATATTCTGTGTTTAGCCATAGAACTGATGCCAGTATTTTCTCTCGCTCCATTTACAGGATATTTTTAGAATGCCTCAAACTTCCTTCAGTAATCCTCCCAGTCCTATTTACTGCACACTTTACAAAGCACAGTTTTTTGTGCTTCGAATTTCGCACTGTTAGGTCATGTTTGGATAGTGTGGTTCATTTTCATTCATTTCTAGCAGCTTCTTTCACTATTTGTCCCTTTTTTTTCATTGAATGTTTAAAACTTCACCACTCTCTAGAACAGGGGTGTCAAATTGCCGGCCCACGGGCTGGATGCGTCATGCCGAAACCACGCCCACCCCATTTCCAGCAATGGGAAAAAAAGTCACGATACGTCATGACACGTCATGTGACTTGCGAGTTTGACATCCCTGCTCTAGAACATCCCTTGGAACACTTCCTGTTCTCACAAATTTTGAATTTATTCAATAAAATGTATTTATTTCTATCTTAATATCCTTTTCTGCCCAATCTATAAAGTTTGACAAAGCTCTTATAATCTTTTCTTCAACCCTGCATTGACTACTGCAATGTTCTCTACATGGGCTGCCCTTGAAGAGTATGCAGAAGCTTCAATTGCTACAGAATGCAGTAGAGTGAGCAGTTATGTGCACTTCTAGAACAGTGTATGTTACACTTCTGCTCCATGAGCATCGTTGGTTGCCAGTTTACTTTCAGGTTCAATTGAAGATGCTGTCAAATTCATCCCACATAAAATTATATTACATCTAAAGAATTTAAATGACCATCCAACTTGAATATTGCAACCCTTGCTGGTTTACAGAAAACCTACACATCTACATGCACACCTAACAACAAAATCCCTACCAGAAAGAACAAATCCAATTAAAAATGCTAACACTAAAATTGTTTCATTACAGTTAGGGGGTCCAGGTTTCACTTCCATACTCCTCTCCATATAGGAACTCTATTAATCCTGTCCCCAACCTGGAGAAATAGATAGGTTTTAACAGGTTTTCTGGAGACCAAACAAAGTTTGGGCCAACTGTATATTGGAGAGAAGAGCCTAGTCACCTAGTTATTTATTTAAGAACAATTGTTTCCAGATATGACATTCTGGTCAAGCAAGTGCAGGCCAGCACATGTTAACCAAAGATACTTTGATAGCCATATATGACAATAGAAGTTTAATAATCTTCTGGATCTATAGCCTCTGTAGTAAAAATACATGGTTGTATGCTGATTTTAGGTTTGCCTATGTTATTAAAAGACAGAATAGGAAGTGGATTGTGTAGAGAGTTACTGTATGTCAATGAAATGTAACAATACCTCTTAAGTTTTCCATTATAACACTTCTCTTAAAGAAAAAAGTTATAGAACAGTATTTTCTTTATCGGCCAAGTGTGATTGGGCTCACAAGGAATTTGTCACACAAGGTATTTGTAATAATGTTTTATTTCACATTACTTTTATTTATAATACATGTATTATTTATTTTCATTCAAACTGATATTCTTTTTCTTCTTAGCAAAGCAGAGAACAGTCCAACACTATATCTATACATACACACACACACACACACACACACACACACACAAACACACACAAACAGCAAGCAATCCAGCCAAGTATAAGAACCCATAAAACATTTATCAAAAAATAAAAGAAATGCTAATGGAAAAGAAGAAAAACATTTAAAACTTGTCATTAAACGCTTACTAGTGTAAACGTTTTTAAAGCCCACTCCAAAAGAGAACTTGAAAAATTTCCCAGGAATAGAACTTAATTGTAATATGGCTTTTCTTTTTAATATGCATGAATGTCTAAATTACAGATCAGAAAACAGAGTTTCCAAAAATAATTAGCCCAAGCAGAGTCATTTTCAATATTCTGACCTAAAGCCCAATAAAGTTTTAAATATTAAACTGGATTCAGAAATTAATAAACATCTTCTGCAGATTATATAATATGTGTATTATGATTAAATCAATAATTATTGTGGGCCACCTTAAGACGTCAGCTCCATAAAATATTAAGTTTATTGTACAAAATATATTTGGTTACCTTGAGACAGTTTTCTCAAAGCTGAATACACTGTCTCTGGGATATTGTAAATGTCAAGTTTAGTGAACTGTATGATGCTAAACTAATAAGCACCTCAAGGGCTTTTGTAGAATAAATTGTGATACTGTATTTTGGAATCTAAAGCACATAAATTTTAAATACCATACTTCAATGTTTTCATTAGTTAGATGTTACTGAGTCAAATTCAATTCCTGGTGATTGCATGAACAAATGTTTGCTACTCTGACCTCTTTCTAAAGAGGAATAATGACTTTTCCAAGAACATTCCTATAAACTCTTAGATCCTGTCAACCACCCTATCTATTGCCTTCTTCTTGTACTTTCTCTAAACTGGTCAAGTATAGATGTTTTCTCTGGCCTATCATCTATTCCAGGGGTCCCCAACCCCTGGCCCGTGGACCAATACCGGACTGCGGCATGCCAGCAACCAGGCTGCACAAACAAGCAAAGACCCATCCACGGGATGCAGGCAGCACACAAAACCATGCCCTCTCTGGTCCACGGAAAAACCTCTCTCCATGGAACCGTTCCCTGGTGCCCAAAAGATTAGGGACCTCTGATCTATTCCACTGTATGTTCAAAATATATAACTTCCTGTTTGCCTATCACAAAACAGACCATCTTTGTTCACTCTTTACAAGAAACAAAGTGTCCATATGGAATTATTTCTCACTAAGCATTGTATATTTTCTAAATAAAATATCAAATAGATGGACACTGAGAGCTAGAAGGATCAAGTTCTCCTATCAGTCTCTGTTTAACATGTTATTCATGTTGAAACAGTACCCTGAGCCCAAAGTCTATTCTACTGTGATGTAGACAGGAAAGTTTACTTCTTAAGCATCTACACACCTCAAAAAAATTGTTCTAGGAAACATACATTATAAGTATTTTGTGTTCCGTATTTCAAACAGGAAACTATAGCAGTTTGTGGATTCTAAAGAACAAACACAATCTCTGCTATATTAAATAGGTTTTGTGGCTTTGTCTCATTGCCTCTACTGATCAAAAGGCTATTAAAAAAGGTGATCAACCACCCACAGCTTCTTCTCCAAAAGCTACACTCAGTGACCAAAGATTTGGAATTCCTGCCATAGCAAATAATCTTTCTCTCTAAAACAAATGGAAAATGAGGTGGGTCTGCCAGTAGCCCTTGGCATCTTTCTGAGCAAATTAGACAAATTATAGACACACATAACTTGAAACTCAGAAAAAGCTTCAATCTCTCCCTGAGTTCCTCAGTATTTGCATGAAACTCTAAGAGAATTGTAGTGGGTTGTTCAGCACATACAAATGGTTCCCAGTCCTATTTATCTATTTTCATTAGAGCCATATGGACATCTGTATAGAGTAAATGTCAACGCTGCTAACATCGGATGTTCTTGCTTTGACAATATACGAAGATGCAGCCATTTTCTATTTAACCTGTGTATTACTTTTAGAGTTAGAATTAGATGGTGCTGGAGGGGAGGGGGAAGAACGTGCATGGGGATTAGTTAGCCATAACAATATTCAGTAGAGTATTCTTCAAGGTTATTTGTAATAAGAGAAGATAAGAAATGGAACAAGGGAAAGTTCGCACTTCAATCTAATTGGAGAATGTGATTAATGACTGTTAAATGAAGAAGTGAATTATGCTTCAATACTATGTGTTTAGGGGAGGAGAATTCAGTTTTTGGCTTCACCTATGTACTGCTGAAGCTATGTTGCTCAATTAAAGATTCTTTAAGGTAAACAATGCCTCAAAGTTCTTTGAAGAGTTTCATCTTTCAGAACCATGACAGTAAACAATAGACTGGATGAAAATGAACTAATTGAAGATGTATGCAAGAGATTTTTGCTTTGAATAATAACTACTGGGATTTATTTTCAGCTCTCTCCTATGAACATTATCTCCCATATTCCCTAGCTGTAAAATCAATTTATAGATAGCCAAGATTGAACTTTTACTTAAATGGAAAACAATAATTTGACTTCATCAAAATAATCACTTTTTCTGTCAATCAATCGTATACAAGGAATAATTAAAAGCACTGAGATGTTTATTTCCAGTTTGTTATTGTTTCTCTTTATGAAAAGCCTTCAAATAGAATACATGTTATTATATAGCACAAATGTTCATATGGTTAAACTACACACTACCATTATAAAATATGAATATTCTAATTTTTTAAAACTAAATTTGCAAAATGATTTGAAATTACTGAGTATGTGCTCAGCAACATGCTCTGACTAATTTTCAGCAGATCCATTAAGAAGAGGCTAGCATAAAGTAAATTATGTGCCACATTTTTTGGTTGAAATTATCATTTATAAAATCACACCATTATTTTAAATGGGATTTACTTTTCACTGAAAACACTGCAATAAAAGAAATTGCAGTGGCATTGTGAAGCCCTACTGAATTATGAAGATATTAATCTTAGATTCAATCCATTTTTACAAGTGAAAGGTAACAGTGAAATTTCACTGCAATATTACTCTTATATAAGTTTCAACATAACATAAAAACAAATGTCTTGGAAACCTAAATTTTAAGCTCGGGTGGCACAGAATGACATCTCAAAGTGTACATCCTGCTCCATATGTATGCCAGTTAAAGCAATATATATTGTTATTAATACCAATGTATCATAAGAGAGAGAAAATATTTTACTGTTTTCAACATTCTTATTCTTGATTTTAAAATCATAAGATGTTCTATTATCTAGCATATGCAGGCAGATTTCTGCACTGTTATCTTTCACTTCAAACAGTTTTTTTATATTTTTTAATTTATTTTTTTAATTGTAAAAAAAATGTTATTCTAGCTTTATTTAGCATTGCAGCTGATAAATAAATGTGGACTGCATATTAAATAAAATAAATACAAAGACAAGACATAATGCATTTATATGAAAGAAGGAGTAATTCTTCAATCAAATATAATTTAAATTTAAAATGAGAAAGTCACCTCTGACCATCTGAAATTGTATAAATGGCAGCAGACTTCTGTGGAGGGCAGGGCAGGAAGTATTATCTAAAATTCTAAAATTCTGCATCAAATAGGGTTTTAATAATGGTTTTTAGCATAGCTTTGTATGTTTGCTCTATTGTATCTGTATTTTCTTTATTGTATTTTGGTGCATTATTAACTGCTGTGAACTATCCAGGATCATATATATGAGATGGACAGCTTTATAAATTGAATGAATGAATGAATGAATGCATGAATGAATGAATGAATGAATAAATAAATAAATAAATAAATATAGTTTACATTTTTTCAGGAAACCAATTACTTCAACAAACTCCTCAGTTCAAATTGAGGACTTGAACTATTTCTACCCAATGAAATTGTAACATCAGCAATTAAAATTGATGTGGAACAAACATCAACACTCAGAACTAAAAAATCCAACTTCCATTTGATACCTATATAACATTGTGGAGGGAATTGCAGATATGCTGTTGACAGTTCTAACTTTCATTTCCATTTCTTTCCCCAAGAGATGTTGTGTCTGGCAACCAATTTGGGTAAGATGAGGGTGAACAAGTTTAAACTCATTCCACTACAATGGGAGGAGAAGCTGATGTTTCTGTTTGGAGGTTTGCAATTACTCTCAGCTTTATTTCCTAAGGTTACATTGTTCTGATGGATTCAGTTACTACATGAAGAACTTCATATGAAAATATATATATAGAGAGAGAAAGAAAAGATAGAGAATATCTTGGAAGAACCCTCCAAGAATATATTAATATTTCAAATATAAAAGTGAAACAAATGTTTAAACTATTTCTCCTTTCAGCCAACCCAGTACTTTATTTCCAAATTTAGTATTATACACTGGAGGACTTCCAGTGTGGACATGATGAGATACATGTCTCTGAGCGGAGATGGCATTGTGGCAGAATCAGCAGCCAAATGGCTTCTTTTTGGCCCACCAAAGCTCTCTGCATAATAGAGAGATTGTGAGATCATCATATATAGTCCAGACAGCTGCTGCTCGTGAGTAAACTGCAGAAAGAATGACCACGGGTGGGCAAAAAAGCAGTGAGAACAGGTGTGACTTTCCAGATTTCTGCCAACTTCCCCACTGAATTTCCACGTGGGAAGCTGACAAGGAGCATCAGAAATTTTCCTTCCTTCCTTCCTTCCTTCCTTCCTTCCTTCCTTCCTTCCTTCCTTCCTTCCTTCCTTCCTTCCTTCCCTCCCTCCCTCCCTCCCTCCCTCCCCCTCTTCCATTCTGCTACCCTTCCTTCCTTCCTTCCTTCCTTCCTCACTTTTCCTTTTTCCCCTCCCCAATCTCTCCTTAAATTCCTGCAGACTTTCCCATTTACTTTGCTTGTGGGAAGCTTGCAAGGAGAAAGTTGGTGGATAATCCAACATGAATGTGAAGCTCTAAAGTCAACAGGCAGGTAAGTGGTTGCTGCTAGGTGGGGGCATGAATGATGGGGTATACAGGTCAGGAGGGGTGCATGGGAGTGCATTAGAGGTACCAAATGGGTTGGGAAGGATGTGGAGGTGTGCACTAGAGAAGCTGTGCATGTCAGAAGAGTGTGGGTAGGTAGCAAAAATCAGGAAGGCTGTCCAGCTATGTGCAAGAGGTACTGCATCTGTCAGGTACAGTGCACAGTGGGCATAGGGCTCGGCTCGGCTC
>NW_015392556.1:16399-17747 GCF_001527695.2 Protobothrops mucrosquamatus | reverse complement strand
TGATGTTTGTTTTTACATTTGGGTCAAAAAAAAAATTTCACCTCTGGAGCACAAAAATCCCTGACCCCGGCATCAGAAATTTCATTCCCCGGACACCAAAATGGCACAATTTTTAAAAACTACCAATAGCACCATTTTTAAGCATGAAATTTAACCCCGAATCCCATTCTGACGTCTGTTTTTACATTTGGGTCAAAAACATTTTCACCTCCGGAGCAGAAAAATCCCTGACCCCGGCATCAGGAATTTCATTCCCCGGACACCAAAGCGGCTCAATTTTTAAAAACTACCAATAGCACCATTTTTAAGCATGAAATTTAACCCCGAATACCATTCTGACAACCGTTTACACATTTGGGTCAAAAAACATTTTAACCTCTTGAGCAGAAAAATCCCTGACCCCGGCATCAGGAATTTCCTTCCCCGGACACCAAAATGGCACAATTTTTAAAAACTACCAATAGCACCATTTTTAAACATGAAATTTAACCCCTAATCCCATTCTGACGTTCGTTTTTACATTTGGGTGGGAAAAAATTTTTCACCTCTGGAGCACAAAAATCCCTGACCCCGGCATCAGGAATTTCCTTCCCCGGACACCAAAACGGCTCAATTTTTAAAAACTACCAATAGCACCATTTTTAAGCATGAAATTTAACCCCGAATCCCATTCTGATGTTTGTTTTTACATTTGGGTCAAAAAATATTTTCACCTCCGGAGCAGAAAAATCCCTGACCCCGGCATCAGGAATTTCCTTCCCCAAACACCAAAACGGCTCAATTTTTAAAAACTACCAATAGCACCATTTTTAAGCATGAAATTTAACCCCGAATCCCATTCTGACGTCTGTTTTTACATTTGGGTCAAAAAACATTTTCACCTTCGGAGCAGAAAAATCCCTGACCCCGGCATCAGGAATTTCATTCCCCGGACACCAAAACGGCTCAATTTTTAAAAACTACCAATAGCACCATTTTTAAGCATGAAATTTAACCCCGAATACCATTCTGACGTTCGTTTTTACATTTGGGTGGAAAAAAAATTTCACCTCTGGAGCACAAAAATCCCTGACCCCGGCATCAGGAATTTCCTTCCCCGAACACCAAAACGGCTCAATTTTTAAAAACTACCAATAGCACCATTTTTAAGCATGAAAATTAACCCCAAATCCAATTCTGACGTTCATATTTACATTAGGGTCAGAAAAAAATTTCACCTCTGCAGCACAAAAATCCTTGACCCCGGCATCAGAAATTTTCTTCCTCGGACACCAAAACGGCTCAATTTTTAAAAACTACCAATAGCACCATTTTTAAGCATGAAATTTAACCCCGAATCCCATTCTGA
>NW_015392556.1:11050-12293 GCF_001527695.2 Protobothrops mucrosquamatus | reverse complement strand
CATCAGAAATTTTCTTCCTCGGACACCAAAACAGCTCAATTTTTAAAAACTACAAAAAGAACCATTTTTAAGCATGAAATTAAACCCCGAATCACATTCTGACATCCGTTTTTACATTTGGGTCAAAAAATATTTTCCCCTCCGGAACAGAAAGATCCCTGACCCCAGCATCAGGAATTTCCTTCCCCGAACACCAAAACGGCTCAATTTTTAAAAACTACAAATAGCACCATTTTTAAGCATGAAATTTAACCCCAAATCCCATTCTGACGTTTGTTTTTACATTTGGGTGAAAAAAAAATTTCACCTCTGGAGCACAAAAATCCCTGACCCCGGCATCAGAAATTTCTTTCACCGGACACCAAAATGGCACAATTTTTAAAAACTACCAATAGCACCATTTTTAAACATGAAATTTAACCCCAAATCCCATTCTGACGTTCGTTTTTACATTTGGGTGGAAAAAAAATTTTCACCTCTGGAGCACAAAAATCCCTGACCCCGGCATCAGGAATTTCATTCCCCGGACACCAAAACGGCTCAATTTTTAAAAACTACAAAAAGAACCATTTTTAAGCATGAAATTAAACCCCGAATCACATTCTGACATCCGTTTTTACATTTGAGTCAAAAAATATTTTCCCCTCCGGAACAGAAAAATCCCTGACCCCGGCATCAGGAATTTCATTCCCCGGACACCAAAATGGCACAATTTTTAAAAACTACCAATAGCACCATTTTTAAGCATGAAATTTAACCCCGAATACCATTCTGACAACCGTTTACACATTTGGGTCAAAATAAAATTTCACCTCGGTCCCAAAAAAATGTTGACTTTCGGAGCACAAAAATTCCTGATCAGGAATTTCCTCCCTCGGACACCAAAACGGCTCAATTTTTAAAAACTACCAATAGCACCATTTTTTAAGCATGAAATTTAACCCCGAATCCCATTCTGACGTCCGTTTTTACATTTGGGTCAAAAAATATTTTCACCTCCGGAGCAGAAAAATCCCTGACCCCGGCATCAGGAATTTCATTCCTCAGACACCAAAACGGCTCAATTTTTAAAAACTACAAAAAGCACCATTTTTAAGCATGAAATTAAACCCCGAATCACATTCTGACATCCGTTTTTACATTTGGGTCAAAAAATATTTTCCCCTCCGGAACAGAAAAATCCCTGACCCCGGCATCAGGAATTTCCTTCCCCGAACACCAAAACGGCTCAATTTTTAAAAAC
>NW_015392556.1:5995-7041 GCF_001527695.2 Protobothrops mucrosquamatus | reverse complement strand
GGAGCACAAAAATCCCTGACCCCGGCATCAGAAATTTCCTTCCCCGGACACCAAAATGGCACAATTTTTAAAAACTACCAATAGCACCATTTTTAAACATGAAATTTAACCCCAAATCCCATTCTGACGTTCGTTTTTACATTTGGGTGGAAAAAAAATTTCACCTCTGGAGGACAAAAATCCCTGACCCCGGCATCAGGAATTTCCTTCCCCGAACACCAAAACGGCTCAATTTTTAAAAACTACCAATAGCACCATTTTTAAGCATGAAATTTAACCCCAAATCCCATTCTGACGTCCGTTTTTACATTTGGGTCAAAAAATATTTTCACCTCCGGAGCAGAAAAATCCCTGACCCCGGCATCAGGAATTTCCTTCCCCGAACACCAAAATGGCTCAATTTTTAAAAACTACCAATAGCACAATTTTTAAGCATGAGATTAAACCCCGAATCACATTCTGACGTTCGTTTTTACATTTGGGTGGGAAAAAAAATTTCACCTCTGGAGGACAAAAATCCCTGACCCCGGAATCAGGAATTTCCTTCCCCGGACACCAAAACGGCTCAATTTTTAAAAACTACAAAAAGCACCATTTTTAAGCATAAAATTTAACCCCGAATCCCATTCTAACGTCCGTTTTTATATTTGGGTCAAAAAAAATTACACCTCTGGAGAACAAAAATCCCTGACCCTGGCATCAGAAATTTCCTTCCCCGGACACTAAAATGGCACAATTTTTAAAAACTACAAAAAGAATCATTTTTAAGCATGAAATTTAACCCCGAATACCATTCTGATGTCTGTTTTTACATTTGGGTCAAAAAACATTTTCACCTCCGGAGCACAAAAATCCCTGACCCCGGCATGAGGAATTTACTTCCCCGAACACCAAAACGGCTCAATTTTTAAAAACTACAAATAGCACCATTTTTAAGCATGAAATTTAACCCCAAATCCCATTCTGACGTTCGTTTTTACATTTGGGTCAAAAAAAAAATTTCACCTCTGGAGCACAAAAATCCCTGACCCCGGCATCAGAAATTT
>NW_015392556.1:0-2459 GCF_001527695.2 Protobothrops mucrosquamatus | reverse complement strand
ATTTTCACCTCCGGAGCACAAAAATCCTTGACCCCGGCATCAGAAATTTTCTTCCTCGGACACCAAAACGGCTCAATTTTTAAAAACTACAAAAAGAATCATTTTTAAGCATGAAATTTAACCCCGAATCCCATTCTGATGTCTGTTTTTACATTTGGGTCAAAAAACATTTTCACCTCTGGAGCACAAAAATCCCTGTCCCCGGCATCAGAAATTTCCTTCCCCGGACACTAAAATGGAACAATTTTTAAAAACTACCAATAGCACCATTTTTAAGCATGAAATTTAACCCCGAATCCCATTCTGATGTCTGTTTTTACATTTGGGTCAAGAAACATTTTCACCTCCGGAGCACAAAAATCCTTGACCCCGGCATCAGAAATTTTCTTCCTCGGACACCAAAACGGCTCAATTTTTAAAAACTACAAAAAGAATCATTTTTAAGCATGAAATTTAACCCCGAATCCCATTCTGATGTCTGTTTTTACATTTGGGTCAAAAAATATTTTCACCTCCGGAGCAGAAAAATCCCTGACCCCGGCATCAGAAATTTCCTTCCCCGTACACCAAAATGGCACAATTTTTAAAAACTACCAATAGCACCATTTTTAAGCATGAAATTTAACCCCAAATCCCATTCTGACGTTCGTTTTTACATTTGGGTGGAAAAAAAAATTTCACCTCTGGAGGACAAAAATCCCTGACCCCGGCATCAGGAATTTCCTTCCCCGAACACCAAAACGGCTCAATTTTTAAAAACTACCAATAGCACCATTTTTAAGCATGAAATTTAACCCCGAATCCCTTTCTGACGTTCATATTTACATTAGGGTCAAAAAAAATTTTCACCTCTGGAGCACAAAAATCCTTGACCCCGGCATCAGAAATTTCCTTCCCCGGACACCAAAATGGCACAATTTTTAAAAACTACCAATAGCACCATTTTTAAGCATGAAATTTAACCCCGAATCCCATTCTGACGTTCGTTTTTACATTTGGGTCAAAAAAAATATTTCACCTCTGGAGCATAAAAATCCCTGACCCCGGCATCAGGAATTTCCTTCCACGGACACCAAAACGGCACAATTTTTTAAAATTTTTAAGCATGAAATTTAACCCCGAATCCCATTCTGACGTTCGTTTTTACATTTGGGTCAAAAAAAAATTTCACCTCGGTCCCAAAAAAAAATTCACTTTCGGAGCACAAAAATACCTGATCAGGAATTTCCTTCCTCGGATACCTAAATGCCTCAATTTTTAAAAACTACTAAAAGCACCATTTTTAAGCATGAAATTTAACCCCGAATCCCATTCTGACGTTCATTTTTACATTTGGGTGAAAAAAAAATTTCACCTCCAGAGCAGAAAAGTCCCTGACCCCGGCATCAGGAATTTCCTTCCCCGGACACCAAAATGGCTCAATTTTTAAAAACTACTAAAAGCACCATTTTTAAGCATGAAATTTCACCCCAAATCCCATTCTGACGTCCGTTTGTACATTTGGGTCAAAAAAAAATTACACCTATGGAGCACAAAAATCCCTGACCCCAGCATCAGAAATTTCCTTCCCCGGACACCAAAACGGCTCAATTTTTAAAAACTACAAAAAGCACCATTTTTAAGCATGAAATTTAACCCCGAATCCCATTGTGAAGTCTGTTTTTACATTTGGGTCAAAAAAAAAAATTCACCTCTGGAGCACAAAAATCCCTGACCCCGGCATCAGAAATTTCCTTCCCCGGAAACCAAAACGGCTCACTTTTTAAAAACTACAAAAAGAACCATTTTTAAGCATGAAATTTAACCCCGTATCCCATTCTGATGTTTGATTTTACAGATGGGTCAAAAAAAAATTACACCTCTGGAGCACAAAAATCCCTGACCCCGGCATCAGAAATTTCCTTCCCCGGACACCAAAATGGCACAATTTTTAAAAACTACCAATAGCACCATTTTTAAGCATGAAATTTAACCCCAAATCCCATTCTGACGTTCGTTTTTACATTTGGGTGGAAAAAAATTTTTCACCTCTGGAGCACAAAAATCCCTTACCCCGGCATCAGGAATTTCCTTCCCCGAACACCAAAACGGCTCAAATTTTAAAAAATACAAAAAGCACCATTTTTAAGCATGAAATTTAACCACGAATCCCATTCTGACGTTCGTTTCTACATTTGGGTCAAAAAGAAATTTCACCTCGGTCCCAAAAAAAATTTCACTTTCGGAGCACAAAAATACCTGATCAGGAATTTCCTTCCTTGGATACCTAAACAGCTCAATTTTTAAAAACTACCAATAGCACCATTTTTAAGCATGAAATTTAACCCCGAATCCCGTTCTGACATCCGTTTTTATATTTGGGTCAAAAAAAAATTTTCACCTCTGGAAGACAAAATTCCTGACCCCGGCATCAGGAATTTCCTTCCCTGGACACCAAAACGGCTCAATTTTTAAAAACT
>NW_015392555.1:7639-17751 GCF_001527695.2 Protobothrops mucrosquamatus | reverse complement strand
GGTTTCTTAAGATGTTGGCTATTTTTTGGTCGGTGCCGAAGGCTGTCTTGATATTGTGTTTGTGGAGAATTTTGCTGATTTTATCTGTGGTGCCTTTGATGTAGGGGAGGAGGGCAATGTCGTTGTACTGTTCTATGTCTCGGTTCTTGGGGGGTGTTTCCCTTTGGATTAGGTTGGTAATTGTATTTCTTTGGAATCCATTGGAGATTAATACGTTTGTGAGAGTGTGTAATTCAGTTTTCAGGTGATCTTTGTCGGCTAGGCGTTTGGTTCTGGAGATGAGGGTCTTGGCTACGGAGTTGATCTATGCAGGGTGGTGGTGGGATTGTGCGTTTAAGTAGCAGTTGGTGTGTGTTTTTTCCCGGTAGATGGTGTGTCCTAGGGAGCCATTGGGTTTTTTGTAGATTAGGACGTCCAGAAAGGGGAGTTGGTTGTTGGCTTCTATTTCCATCGTGAATTGTATTTTGGGGTGTAGGCTGTTGAGATGTGTGAGGAAGTTGTCCAGTATTTTTTTTAAAATAATATTAATTTTCCAATTTTACATTTAAGTATTTAAAAAGCAACGTGGTGACTGGGTTAATCAATAGTTCGACAACAAAATCTTTAGTACAAATCTCAAGTTACAACATCAAATATTTCTTCTCTTTTTCCCTTAACATTTACTGTCTCGTATTCAAGCTAGTACAGTTCTTATTATATCAACTCAGTAAAAACATCATTATTACATTTATCAATAAATTTTTAGCTTATACGTATCTTAATTACATTCAATCTTCATAAACAATCCATATCCTGTTATTAATTTTTACCCAATTTTTAGTTTCTCATCAATATTGCAATTTAACCTTTGATATTTATAATTTTCAGGCTTTAGGTAACCACGATTTCCCTTGTCTCAATTCATAACAAAATCTAATATCCAAAATACACATTTTATCTAATTGAATGTAATCTTGTGCTATTTCCTAAGAGTTATCTATTTCCCACATTAAATCATCTACTTAATAATACAATATCCCCTTTAATAAATCAAAACCATTATGTATATTACCTGGGTTAATCAATAAATCAAACATATTCATAATAATTAATTTTCTTTTTCCTTTTAGGTCTAATTTTTAAATATTAAACAGATAAAATCCTTATTTTCAACTAATTTCCAAATATTTTAAATCTAATGACCAGAATTCCCCTTATCTCAACTTCTTCCTTTAACCCTCTAATTAATAATATGAAATCCCCTCTAATAAGTCAAAACCCCAATCTTCAACCTTATTCTGGCTTTCTTCCTTTGCCAACTAGGCTTCCATATCAGTGCTTTTAGATCGTCAAATAGATCTCCCTCTATTAGTATATATGTTAGTTGAAATAAAGGAGACCATTTCATTGCCATTTTTTTGGGAAGGACTAGCCCATTTGTATTTGTTAAGTTGTCTCCCTGTTATTCCAATTCCCCATGCTTGCCCTGATATGTTTGTCTTCCATTCAATCTGTTCTTCTTTCTCCTCAAATTTCTTCTGATTTATATAAAAAGTCTTTTCCATTTTCAGTGTTGTCACTCCCTTTTCTGGATTTTCCATTAACTGTATTTGTTGGTCAGTTGAGTCCTCTGTCTTTGTATTTGATTGTTCCACTTCTTCTGTTATCTTCTGCATTGTTGGTTCTTTGGTTGTAGTCAAAGTTTGGGTTTGTGTATCTAAGCTGGCGTCTTGATCTTTTATGTTAGGTCTTATTTTATCACAAGCTGAAATAATGGTTTCATGTACTGCTTTCAACATGGAAAGGATCTTTTCCTGGTCTTCATCCATCTCTTTCACGTGTTTATAAATAGTCTTTCTAGTAGAAGTCGTTTGTCAAGCAAGATTTTATAGTCCAAGGTATTTCAACATCTCATATATTCCTCAAATAAAGAGATAGGAAAGCAATTTCCCACATATAACTCTGAGAGTCAATAAAGGTTTACATTCACAGTTCAAGTAGGCCAGTTATGCCACCCAGATGTTCTCTTACAGCTAAGTCTCTCACAGGTGGTGCCAAGGTCAGAAATGTCTTATCTAAGGTCTGAGCTTCGAGCCAAGTCTCTTTTAGGAAATAACAAGTTGTAATACCAAACTTCACCACAAGATGTCACCGATGCCATTTAAGGTTTTTTAAGTCCAACATTTTTATAATCCTTTTTCCAATTTTATTTCTTTTTTGTAGATAAAAACAAGAGTCTTCAATAAAAATAGGAAAAAATTTGGTCCCCAAGTTTCAGGAACATATAAATCCAATTAGATTAAAGTTGTTCTTTTAATGCTTTAATTCCCCTGGGTAGTCAGTCACCGCTATTCTTAGAGGGTGGGATAGAAATTCCCTTCCCTCTCTCCTCACAGGGGGAAAGATACTTCAGGCAGCTTTTACAGGAAGAGAAAGTACTTAGGGTAAAGAGATCAGATTTCACCCAGTTTCATCCGCGTTGCTTTCGAAATGCTTGGTGGTAAGTTTGACTTCGGCTGTCTGCAGCCTAGTGACGGGCCACATTACTATGGCCGGTCTTTCCTCCACCAGTTTGGAGGGCTGCCCCCGATTGAGCAGAAGGGCTGCCACCCTCCCGCGATCAAGCAGGGGTCCCCTCCTTGCTTGTCGCCTCTACAATGTGACTTTCAACCCTTTCCAGGGTCCCCCAGCAGAATGAAATCGGACGTGGAAGATGGAGCTCGCCTTCCAGCATCCGCGGCGGCCCGATGGCAAACCGGAAGTCAGCAGTGTCCCAGTATTTGAGGGGCTGCCACAAAGAAGGGGGGGGTCACATTGTTCTCCAAACCACCAGAGGGCAGGACAAGAAACAATGGTTGGAAACTGAACAAAGAGAGAAGCAACCTGGAATTAAGGAGAAACTTCCTGACAGTGAGGACAATCAACCAGTGGAACAGCTTATCCCCAGAAATTGTGGGCGCTCCATCACTGGAGATTAAGAAGAGACTAGACATTCACCTGTCTTGAGACGGTATAGGTTCTCCTGCTCGAGCAGGGGGCTGGACTAGAAGACCTCCAAGGTCCCTTCCAGCTCTATTCTATTCTATTCTATTCTATTCTATTCTATTCTATTCTATTCTATTCTATTCTATTCTATTCTATTCTATTCTATTCTATTCTATTCTGATCTGGGGATCACCTTTTTGCCTGTTGCCTAGTGGTTACCTGTGCAGCCGTTTCGTGGGAATAATAGAGGTCACCACTTCCTCTCGGGTACTTTTGTATTGAGGCATGCAGGACAGTGCGTCAGGTAGGAAATTCTTCCCTCCCAGGATATACTTTAAGTTAAAGTCAAATTGATTAAAATATTGGACCCATCGAACTTGCTTAGGGGAAAGTTTTCAGGGTGTTCTCAGTGCCTCCAGTTTTTTGTGGTCACTCCACACTTCGAAGGGAATTTTACTTCCTTCTAGGAACTGCCTCTATGTCAGTAGTGCCCATGACACAGCGAAGGCCTCTTTTTCCCATACTGCCCAATGTCTTTCAGTCTCATTTAATTTATGGGACATGTAGGCACATGGTTGTAGTCTCCCATCTTTATTCTTTTGAAGGAGTACTGCCCCCACTGCCACATCACAGGCATCCACCTGAATCACAAACTGTTCCTCGGGGTTAGGGTGCTTCAGGACTGGTTCAGCTGCAAATTGTCTTTTGAGCTTTTTGAATGCCGTTTGGCATTCCATTGTCCAGTTCAGTGGCTGGCTGAGCCAGGGTTTCTCTCCACCCCCTCCCGTTTTTAATAGCTCCGTAATTGGCAAGGCGATTTTCACAAAGGATGGGATGAATTGTCTGTAGAAATTTGCAAACGCCAGGAAGCTTTGTAGCTGTTTTCTGGTTTGTGGGGCTTGCCACTCCAAAATGGCTTTTACTTTCCCCAGGTCCATTTCTACCCCTTCACAAGATATTCTATAACCGTGGTGGTGAACCTATGGCACGCGTGCCCCAGGTGGCACGCAGAGCCGTCCCTGTGGGCATGCGCACCATCACCCCAGAAGGATGCGGGGCTGGGCTGCTCCCCTCCCCCTCTCCACGTGCGCCAGTGCTCTCGCTCTCTTTCTCTGCACTGGGAGTCAGGGAGCAGCTGCAAGAACTGGGCGGGGAGAGGTGAGAAGCCAGAAGCGGCGCAGAGAAAGAGGTGTCAAGACGAACTCAAGGGCCAGGGAGGGAATGGGGAAAAAGACTGCTCTTGCCACGATCTCCCTTCGGCTGGCCACTGGGAAGCCTGGCGGCATGGCTTGGCACGGCTACACCGGGAAACTCCAGCGCCCCGGATTTGCAAGTGAGTTTCGGCACTCCCCAGGTTTTAGTGCAGCAACGGGATGAAACTCAGCAAAGCGTTGAGTTCTCTTTGCGCGGGTTTGTGGTCCCTTTGCGAGAATGGCTGCTCCCCTCCGCCTTCCCATCTCCCCTTAGCTAAGGGGTGCTTTGGCATGCGCAGCTGGGGAAGGGGAGACCCGGCTTCTCTCAGGGGGGCAAATTAAGTGCACGTTGGAAGGGGAACCTCTGAGTCGGGGGCAGCCAAAGTTTGCCCTCCAGCTTGGGAGAGAAGCTCCTTCCTTTCTGCATGGAGCGACTCCCGCCTCCTGCAGCAAAACTCTGCAGGGGTGAGAATCACGGACTTTAGGCAGTGAGTAAAACGTGCAAGATGATTGAAAGCCGTTCTTAAGATTTTAGGGGGGGCGGTGGAGGGGGAGAAGGTGGTGCGGAAAGTTTGGGCAGGGCGATCCATGCCGGGAGTGGGGGGGAAACGACGGTGGCAGGGGGATCCGTGGGGGGTGGGTGGGGGGAAAACCTGCCCCACTTGTTCCACGGCCGCTTTTGGCTGAGCCACATTGCAGCAGCATTGGGTGCAATACGTGAGGCGGCAAACAGCTGCGTCACACCAAAACCAGCCGTTTGCCGCCTCCTGCCCAATGCCGCTGCCATGAGGCCGTGGAACAAGCCGGGCAGCGGTAAAAAAACGGTATACTGGTTCCTTACCTCCACCTGGCTTGTTCCATGGCCTCATGGCAGTGGCATTGGGTGCGACGCACGAGGCGGCAAATGGCCGCGGCCGGCAGCAAACAGCCACGTCACACCGAAACC
This sequence comes from Protobothrops mucrosquamatus, assembly GCF_001527695.2. Taxonomy (NCBI): domain Eukaryota; kingdom Metazoa; phylum Chordata; class Lepidosauria; order Squamata; family Viperidae; genus Protobothrops; species Protobothrops mucrosquamatus. Next base: position 12,648 of record NW_015392555.1, on the reverse strand, counting down.
GGCCGTTTGCTGCCTCACGCCCAATGCCGCTGCTATAAGGTCGCGGAACAAGCCGGGTGGAGGTAAGGAACCAGTATACCAGATTCCCCCTTCCGTACTCCGCCTGCTGCTGGAGGGCTGGCCCGGTATTTGCAGCAGGCTGTGGAGCCTCAGAGTGCGCCGGTTGAGGGGCCGGCAGGCTGTGGCTGTTGACGGACACCCTTGGCTCCCATGCACTCACTGTGTGCAGGGGCCGATGGTGTCAGGCAGCAGCCGCCCCAGCCTCACCTTGCCTTGCCCTGCGGCAATGGCACCCCTGCCCTGCCCCTTGCCTCGCTTCGCCTCACCCGGCAGGACGAACCTCCTGCCCACCATCCCACCTGCCAGAGAACCCCTGGATCTCTCCCAACTCTGCCTGGCCCCCACAGGCATCCCTCCCCACGAGCAACATCGAGGTGGCCATGCCCACCCTGTCTGCCGTGACCATCGCAGCCACGCCCACACAATGGGCCACGCCCACACAATGGGCCACACACACACAATGGGCCACACACACACAATGGGCCACACCCACCTGGCACCCGACGATACATAAGTGGATTTTGGGTTGCAGTTTGGGCACTTGGTCTCTAAATGTTTTGCCATCACTGTTCTATAACCAAGGTAGTCTAAGCTTGTCTTATGGAACTCACATTTTGACAACTTGTCATACAGTTTAGCCTTCAAGAGTTTTTCCAACACTTGTCGCACTAATTTCACGTGTTCCTCCATTGTCTCAGAATAGACAAGGATGTCATCAAGATACACTAGGACCCCTTGGTATAGGTGCTCATGTAGTACTTCGTTTATTAGTTGCATGAACACGCCAGCGGCCCCCTGCAGTCCAAAAGGCATTACTTTGAACTGGTAGAATCCCAGCGGGCAGTTAAAGGCAGTCTTCCATTCATCTCCTTCCTTGATTCTTACCTGATAATATACCTCTCTCAGATCTAACTTCGTGAATATCTTCCCCCAACATGTCTTTCATAAGAGGGAGGGGGTACATATTTTCCACGCACACGCCGTTTATCCCATGAAAATCCATGCATAATGTTAGAGACCCTTCTTTCTTTTCTTTAAACAGCACGTGGGCTGCCACCTGAGACTTAGCAGCTTGGATGAAACCCCTGGCTAGGTTCTTGTCAATGTATTCCCTTAACTCCGCCATTTCTTTAGGTGTTATAGAGTACATCTTAGGCTTGGGGAGTTTTGCTCCTGGTACGATCTCGATTGCGCAGTCTGTGGGGCGATGGGGGGGTAGGGTGTTGCATTCCCTTTCGCTGAGCACCTCCACTAGGTCCCGGTATTCCTTAGGGATGGGCTGTGTCTTCTGCAAGCACTCAGATGCTGCTCTCATGCGCTCACTCCCTTTACCCTATGCTGCTTAGGCTCATCACTTTTATTTAGGGAGGGGGTAGGGCATGTCCCCGTCATCACCACGCACCTCGCATCTTTTCCCCAGTGCACCTCAGGGTTCCACTTGGACAGCCAGGATAACCCCAGATGCCATGAGGCCTCTGCCATCTTCAGGGCCACCACAAACTGAATGGTTTCTTCGTGGTTCCCCAGCCTTAGATGCACTGGCTCAGTTAGGTAGGAAGCGGGCAGCCCGCCTACCAGGGAGCGGTCGACTTGCTCGAACTTCATGGGGTGGCGTAGCTTACTCACAAACCTAGGTATCGTACTGTCTGTAAGCTAAGCATCGGGTGCTTAGCTTACAGACAGAGTCTATTAGCGCCTTTACCACCCCTTTCACCCCCAAATGGGGTACTATGATCTCTACTTGGGCCAGGAAAGGGTTGATGATTTCACTTACCATCAGATCGTGACCTTTGGTTCCCCCGTGTCTCTTGTATTCCAGTAAGTCCAGCTCCATGTTTCTCACCAGCTGGTACCAGTCGTGGATTCGCACTGGTATTCCTCGGGGCAGGCACGTGTGGTATAATTCTCTTTTTAGTCCGTCTCGCAAGTAGTAGTCCAATAGCCATTCAGGCCAGTGTCTCAGCTTCCCTGCCAGTCTTCGAAATTCACGAATGTACTCTGTCACCAGCCTGCTCCCTTGTTTGAAGGAGCAGATCTTGTACTCTGCTCATCTGACCTGCGTGTCATCTCCGAACCTGGCTCTGAGCTCCCTTAGGAAGGCATCGAGGTCTCCTAACTTGGGGTCTCCGTTGTGGAAGGCCATCACTCACTCTGCTGCTTCTCCCTTGAGATCTGCCACGATGGCATTCACACAGGTTGCGTCGACGTATGCCGGTCCGTATCGATCCAGGTGTGCTCACACCTGGTTCAGGAAGAACGCTAATTTCTCTGGACTCCCATCGAATGTGGCCTTGATCAGTGGGGGCTCCAGAACCCCTGAGACAGCCAAATATTCCTGCGGCCACCCCACTCCATGAGGGAGAGGCTACGGCTGGGCGCCAGCAGCCGCTGGCTGTGGTGGTGGTTGGCCAATGGTTCCATGGGTCTGGGCTGCCACCCGCTGAGGTCCGACAGCTCCCTGCCATGGAGCTGGGTCAGGCTGGGGGGGGGTCCGCAGGGGGCTGGCCGCTCCTCCGGTTGCACTGTCCTCTGTTGGGGTTGCGGTAACGGAGCCGGGATGGTTGCTGAAGGTTGGCTGGACACTGTCCTGGAAGGCTGCTCCTTCCTCCGTATTGGCTCCATTCCCCGCACTTCCAATTGCTGAACCTCTCCTGCAGCTGTTCAACCGATGGGCTACGGCAAGCCGACAGATACCGCCACTCCACAGGTTCTTCCCACTCCGGTGCTCTCTTTCCCATCCATCTAAATTCCTGGGTGAACGTCACCCCCGAGGAGATCAGAGAGAATTCAACCTCAGCCACCTTTGGCATGATGGCCCGCCACATGTCTGGCAAAGGCCCCCTGCCGCTCCGGTTTCCTCCCGCACCCCTGGTTTCCTGGTTTTCTCCACTCGCTCCTTCTGGCGGGTCACCATTGTCTGGGTACTGGAGTCCACTTGGCTTGTAATTGGGGTCTCCTTCACCAGTCCCATCCTGGATTTAGCTGCCTGCTCTCCCTTACGTTCCACGCTGGCCATCTTCCCCTGAATCTTCACAGCTCTTCCGGAGGCAACCGGACCAGCTGTAGGATCTCAGGTCTCCTGGGCTATAATTGTTTTAGTAGAGAGCTGGTTTAATGTAAAGGTTCTAACTAACGAACCCAACCAAGTAAGCACCGATGAGACGATCCAATCTCTTTATGCAAAACTTTATTGAGTACATCATTTCGGCACGATTGAAAGCAAAACCAGCTCTGGTTATTTCCCTTACAAACCACTATAATTAAAACACACATTTTTCCCTCCTATTACTGCATGTCACATTGTCAAATCAAGTGTCAAAAGTTTGTTATGAGAAAGAGACTTCCAGTTCCGGGTTGCGGCGCTCCTAGTCGTACGAAGAGACTCGTCTCCTCGTCGGCTAGCCTCCCTCCACCGGTAGACCCTTATGCGGGTCTAAAGTCGCCCTGGAGGGTGCGACTTCTGTCAAAGAGGCTTCGCCCGGCTGTGGAGGAGCGGCGGCTCCTCCAGCTGTCCAGGCCAACTCTGAGGGCCGACGGAGAAGAAGATCGGCCAGTAAAATGGCCGATCACTCAGCCGCTAGAAACTGCAAGTCAAAGAACAGCTAAGCTTGAAAACCCACCGTGGTGAATCTGGGTGAGATCTTTTTTTTTGCGTTCCTCTCTTTATGTATTTTTTGCTTTTTTTTTGCCTGTAAGAGCCTTGTTGGAATTATTTCCCTGGCTTGGAAAGGCAGCTTCTACATGTCTGGGAAGAAAGGCGAGCAAAAGAATATAACAAAACTTTAAAGACTATGTTTTTATATATATATATGTTTTGGGGTATTGGAAAAAAAATTTCTAAGAATTTTACTATCAGTCTATGCTGTTGTGCCTTTTTTTGAGTATTTCTTCCTCCACTTTTTCCTGGAAAAATAGAAAAAAGGGAAGGGAAAAAAAAGACTTTTGAAAAAGATTTCTTAGCTCACTGAGGACATCTACTGCTTAAAAGCCAATATTGAATATTGTTGTCTATTTGGAGAAGAGATTGTTTTGGCCTTCAAACTGTTTTTTAAGAGAAAGATAATTTGATGCAGCTGAACTATTTTTAAAAATGGAGTAGCACTCACATTTAAACTGTAAACATATTCTGGAAAAGATCTATGAGGCTAAAGAAGAAATATGTGCTATAATGAAAGAATTTACTACAGAATTAAGAGCCAGAATCTCTACTTCAAACTTTAAAATTGACTTTCAGACTACATCTGACCCTTCTATAAAACAGATTACACAAGAAGGGGACTTAACTGAGAATAAAGAGAAATTGATTTTGCCTTATAAGCAATTTACTTGTGGAGCTGAGGACCAGCAAAAGCAAAAACTGAGACTTGAAATGTTAAAAGAACAAGACTTTTTGGTTAAGAGAATCAGAGGGCCAATGCAGAGGCCAAGATGGTTTTTATTCATCCAAATGATACTACAAGCAACAAAGAGAGACTTATCAGCTGGAAGGGAAGCCCTGCTATGGAAACCTACTTGGCATAAGAAGAAACCCAGAATAAGACTGAAAAAAAATGAAAGTTAAAGATTTATGTAATGGACTAAAGGCAACCTAGAATTATGGCTGGATTTAAGGACTATGATTATGAGTTGGATGTAAGAGAAATGGGCGACTAATGGAAGATATATAAGGTATATCTATATGAAAATTACTAGTTTTAACAAGATGATTTATTTGTTTGATGCTCAAGGAATTGAAATTACTTAAGGTTTGATACTATCATGTCAGCTTAAAGAGATTGATTGATGGATTAGATATGTCTAGGATACATCAATATTTTAGCCTAAAAAGGAGATATTTTTAGGTAATGAAGCAAAGGTAACCTAGAATTAGGGGTTGATTTAAGAATTAAGATTGTGAGTTAGAAGTTATAAAAAGGGGTGGTTAATGGAATATATATTAAATTGATTAA
>NW_015392555.1:4484-6857 GCF_001527695.2 Protobothrops mucrosquamatus | reverse complement strand
AATTTGGGAACCTCTAAAAATTAAGAGGAGGAAAGAACAGAAAGTTTACCTGGAGTGTTGGCAGTAATATTGGGAATTGTGCTGACCCAAATGGATAAGCACCTCAGGCAGTTGTGATCAGAGAACTCCTCTTTAAAAGAAGACTTGGAACAACTCATAACCACCATGTTTTGCAGGCTGATTACCAGCTGCAAAACAGACAAATGGTCAAATTAAGAGAGACCTTGGCTCAACTGAAGGATAGTGTAGTAAGGGAAGAGGAATGGCAACAAAAGCATGCTGTGCAAGAATTAAAAACTGAAGCCTTAAAGGACCTTGTGCAGACTTCTGCTAGGGATAAGCACCCAGCTTGTGAAGAATGTAGTAAGGTAGGAGAGCTGCGCAGACAAATAAGGCAACAATCTTACCAAAATGCCTAATTAACAGGCTTAGATCTTGATAAAACCCCAGACTTCCCCTTTGATGGGAAGGAGTTTTCTGAGGAATTAAGCAATAAGCTTCCTGGGGCTTTAATAGCAGTAGTGGAAACCTGAGCACAAACAAGATGCAGAACTGCCCCAAAACAGCATGTAGGAGATGACCAGTCTGCGCCCAAGAGAGTAGTCAAATGCGTCATAAGTCACGAGTCCCTGTGCGCCCACAAGAGATCTAAGTCCAGCCCACCTTGAATGCCTGTTATCTCCCGCTCATTTCCTTTGACCATTAGTTGGTCAGATTCATGTAGAGAGCTTAAGCTTTTAATAAATCTTTATATTCATTTGAACTGCTTGAATCTCCTTATTTCCCTGGTGCTTGACATTAATCTGACCTACTCCCTTCACCAAAAATTTTCTTGGGCTCCAGAATATTCTAGATCCCAGAGTGGCAGCAATAGCAGATGAGCCCGACCTCTGCTTTATCAGCAAACACCAAGACGGCATTAAAGACAAAATCAGAAATCTTGCAGCCAATTTTCAACAGATGATGCAGCAAATGCAGATCCTGACTCAACAAGGCATTCCTCTGCAACCACAACCACCTGCTCCACCAGCCCAGGCAGAACTGCCTGTTGCCGCGCTCATTCCAAAGTCTCCTGGTTGCCTACCAGTGAGTCTGATAAGAACATTCCTATCACAGTACGATATGTTCATCAGCACCCAACCTGGGGAGTTTCTGACAGACAGATCAAGAGTCTCCTTCATCCTGACTTCTGGTTTTGACGTTGCGGCAGGACGGATGCAGGGAAGCAGGGCTCTGCCTCCTGCGCCCGATTTCTTCCTGCTGGGCCCCCGAAAAGGGCCTGAAGTTACCTCGGAGAGGCAACAAAGCAAGAGGGGACCCTTGTCGATTGCGGGGAGATGGCATTCGACCCGCTTGATCCAAGGAAGCCCTCAGAACCAACAGGAGAAAGACTGGCCGCACCCATGCAGCCAGTTGGAAGCTGCTGACCCCCCGGAGAAAAAAGCGGCATTTAACAAACATGAGCTGAATCTGGGTGAGATTATCTTCCTTCCTCTAGGATTTTAAAACCTGTTCTTGGGAAAAAGCGACCTGAAAGCAAGGAAACTCCCAGAACTAAAGGGAGGTTTTTTTTCCTTTTTTTACCGCTTCTCCCAGAATAAAAGCGGCGGTTTAAGCTTTCTTGGGGGAAAATAGAGAAGACTATAAAATTAATTTGGACACAACAGAGAGAAATAAGTTTGGGGAGTTATAATACTTGTAAAAACTTTTTTTACCTTCCTTGGAGAGTTATCGGAGTAAATCCTTAAGAAAAAATCCTGGTTGGAAAGTTACAAAACGGACACCTAATGACATCTAGTGGCGAACAAAAAACTACACTGAGATCTGTTTATATTTTGTCTGGAGTTAGGGAACTTGGCCTGAAGCCCAGACAGACTAAATCCTTTGATGTGTCTGAACTTCATAGGCTTGTAGATTGCAGCTGGAAAAAGAGGAAAACTTCTTGGGCTGTCTTTTCTGCAGGATGGATTACAACTAAAACTACAAACTATTTTGAAGCCATCTGGCTTCTTTGGATTATAAATACTGTTTGACCTGTAATTTTACAAACTATTTAGAGACAGAGTGAATGGTAAGGAACTATCAACAGTAAGACATTTTGGATTGTAACCTTGGCAGATTGGCAACTCTGGAGTCTGGGACAATTGGTTAGAGTTGGTGTTGGAAACTAGAAGTGGATTACAAATTACAAATCATGAGGAGACAAAAGACAGCTTTGATAAAATGAATCAAGAAATTCATAACATAAACTCTCAACTAGAAAGCTTCCAACAGGTGGTTACAAAGAATGAACAAAGAATTCAGAAAATAGAAGATAAGTCAGTAGAGACTGATCAGAAGATGGAAGAAATAAAAGATGAAAATCAGAGGCTG
>NW_015392555.1:0-4296 GCF_001527695.2 Protobothrops mucrosquamatus | reverse complement strand
TGGATTACAAATTACAAATCATGAGGAGACAAAAGACAGCTTTGATAAAATGAATCAAGAAATTCATAACATAAACTCTCAACTAGAAAGCTTCCAACAGGTGGTTACAAAGAATGAACAAAGAATTCAGAAAATAGAAGATAAGTCAGTAGAGACTGATCAGAAGATGGAAGAAATAAAAGATGAAAATCAGAGGCTGATGCAGACAAATAGAGAATTGGAAGATTCAATGGCAGTTTTGGAAATGGAAAAGGCATCTTATTTTTTAAGATTTCAAAACATAATGGATGATAAGGAAGAGGATCTCGCAGACTTGATGACAGAGCTATTGGCTGAAGCACTGGAAATCAGGAAACAGGAAATGGAAGGAGAGATAGACCAGATATTTCGAGTCAATTCAAGCTATGCGAGGAGAAATAAAGTCTCTAGAGAAGTACATGTTAGATTCGTCAAAAGATCTATAAGAGATGAGATATTGAGAAGAGCGAGAGATGATCCTCTGCATTATAAAGAAAAGGAAATTGTAGTGCTGAAGCAGATCCCCAGGAGGATAAGAGATTCATGAAGAGAATACCAATTCCTGACCAGAAAACTAATTGAAAAAGGAGTGAATTTTAGATGGCTGATTCCAGAAGGGATCCTAATTAACTGGAATGGGAAAAGATACAGACTGGACATGCCACTTAACGCATTGGAGTTTTATGACAACCATAAAGGGTTTTTGGAAGGGGAAAGTTTGGAATTTCATCCAGAGAGAGAAACAAAGAGACAGGAAGAAACATTAATAGAAGGAGCAGCCAAGCCAAGGGAGGAGGAAGAATCTGAAAATACAAAAACAGAAGAAATGGTAAGAGCAAGAGAACAGAGACAGATAAGAACAACTAGAAGATTAAGACCTAAATATAATTGAAAGAGATGGAGAAGGAAAATGGGATTCTTTCAATGAATATAAATGGATTGAATTCCCCCGCAAAAAGGAATTTTTTTTTACACAATTACAAAAATTAAAAATGGACATAATCTGTCTCCAAGAAACAAATATTAAGAGACAACACTACAAATTGTTGGAACAACCAAAAATTGGGAAACTTCACTTCGCATTAGCACAACAAAAGAAAAGAGGAATACCTTTATATATTAAAGAAATAACGAATCCCAAACAAATCTATGCAGATGAAGAGGGAAAAATATTAATGGTGGAAATAATGATAATGAGGATCCAAGATGGTGGACAGGCAGTAAAGGCTGTAAAGAGCTCCTCCAAAAGTAAAAGCTTTCCTTTATTTTATTCTATTTTTATTTTAACTTTTTAACCCTTTTTAACTCTGCATTTTAACCTACTTTTAACCCATTTTAACCTATTTTTAAATCTGTTTTAACCCTTGTTTGACTTTTTATAATAATCAAAGACTTTTTATAAAGGATATATATACTGGAGAGGCTACCATTGTTTTACCTACATTTTAACAACTCTACAAGCCAGGATTACCAAGAATGGGGAAAAGGAGAAAGAGACAGCGTGTTCACTCGGCAGCACAGGGTTCTTCCAAGCCACTGAAGCAGCAGAAAATGGAAGATTTCGCTGCAAATAGACAGTCTGCTCCAGTAAGTAACTCATCTGTATGTGACTCATTGGAATGGGATTTACAAACCGAACTTGAAAGCAAACAGCATATAGAACTTTCTGTTTCTCTCACAGAAAATAGCTCCCCTCCCTGGAATTCAGCACCCGCTTTTCCTGCACAGGATGGGATAGTAACAAACTTAGTAAGGGAGAATGAAATAGATCTCCTTTCCAGACAATGTTTGCTCACAGCTCAAACCATAAATTCAATCTATGAACTTTTATCAATTGTCACAAATAAGGTTGACTGCTTGAAAGACTCTTTTGCAAAGTTTATCAGCAGTCAAACAAACATTGCAGAAGGACCCAGGAGGACACATAATGATAGACATGCGATGGCTAATGCAGAAATGGAAACTAAAATAGGCCCCCCTCTCCCTTCTATAAACGAGAGAGGAAAGAATATCCACAAAGAAAACAACACTCAATCAGATAGTTCTAGAGGTGACCATTATAACCTCAGTTTACAGACCAACCAGGTTACCTTGCAAATCTACAACAGAAGGAATAGAGGACGTTGGAGTGATAGAAAAGCTGTTAGGCAGTCTCTGAGCCAGCTGCTCTGCTGCGAGTATACTCAGATTGATTTATTACATGCAATGGTTGCCAGCAAGAAGGCAATGTATGCGAATTTTGTTATCCTTCAAGCAGTCCATAATTCCTTCAATGATGTTTAGAATGAAGCACTTCCTGAGCAGTTTTTCAATATTTCCAACATGTGTCTTCTGCTAAGGGAACCTGCGCCCACTCCTGGTTCAGTCTCTCCATGAGGGAACTATTGCTTTAATTCCAAGCGGCAACAGACCTCATACTGATAAGTTTGAAGCAGGGGCAGCTGAATCGACCTTGAGAAAGCAGAGAAGTGATCCACAAACTGAGTTACCCACAGTCACTGAATCTGCTGAGGGCGTGCCAGAAGAAATGTTGATAGACTTTAACAGTGTATTGCCAGAACCTGAGCAAGCTAATAATACACAGAGACTGGATGGTTTAAAAGAAGCATTGACAACAACTACTCAATCTAATGCATCAAATAACAATTATTATAACTATCTTCCAACAAGTGCCCCTATGGAGAACTCGAACTGACTATATGAAGGCCAGTGCAAGAAAAACACTTTAAACACTTTAAACATCATGTCATGGAATGTAGCAGGTTGGTATCGATTTAGAGGCCTTAATCACTCTGATCCTCTGAGAGGTAAGGATATTATATTGGTGCAAGAGACTTGGACTGTTGATGATCTCCTGCTTAATGGCTATTATTCATATAAGCTGGAAGCAAGGCCAGGCAGAGGCCCAGGGAGACTGAAAGGAGGGCTGGGTATATTTATTTCTACCAACTTGAGAGCAAAGTCCACACTTATTACCCCTTTAAACCATTCAGCTATGGCCCTTCTCCTCAAGTTGGACTCCGTCCTGCTTTTGATAATTAATGTTTATCTCCCTCCTTCACTAAGAAAAGCTGAAACCACTGCTGTATGGCTGGAGTTGGAACACTACGTTAATAAACAACTCATGGAATACCCAAATGCCAAGGTCCTACTAGGGGGAGACTTTAATGCCAGATTGGGACCAGATGATTATACATTATTCATGAAACATCATCAATACCCACCATCGGAGGTCTCTATACAAACCAACGCCCACCCTCATACGACTCTCTAAAGACATTAGAGCTAACTATGCTGGGCTCTGTCTTGCCAAGTTGGCAAATCAATTTAACTTCTTCATATCTAACAGCTCATGGCCTGGTGACTATCCTGGCGAGTATACATTTATGGCAGGGTCCAAAACTAGTACCACTGACTACATCTTAACGCCTCCAAACCATGGTTTGATAAGGATTGTGTAGAAGCCAAGAAAGCTCTTAACTTGGCATACAAGGAGTACAAAAGCGAGACTGGATATGGCAATAAAGCAATTCTTAAACAGTTACTCACACTTAAAAAACAATTCAAGCAATTGATTGCATTCAAGAAGAGACAAGACACAAGGTCTTCGTGGGAACAGCTCATCGTGGCAGCAAAGCAAAAGAACTCCTTATTTTGGCATCTAATAGCTTGCCACTCTGAAAGAATCTATACCCCATTAGACTGTCATATATCTCCTATAACCTGGGAACTTCACTTTCGGAGAATGTATGAAGACCCCTCCAGCGAGAGTACAAGGTCTATAATGAAGGATTTACCTGAGTGGCCTCCAGTTTCAAAGTCTGAAATTAAATCCCTCATTGGCCAACTCAGGATCGGGAAGGCTCCAGGAGCTGACTTCATTTCGGCCGAATTACTAAAGAATAATATGGAGTGGTGGATACCTGTCCTGGCAGCGCTATTCACCTATATTGACTCCACCGGCCATGTCCCAGAGGATTGGGGCTTGGCAATTGTGGTCTCAATTTATAAAAAGGGACAGAGAGACAACCCTGCCATTTACAGACCAATATGTCTGCTAAATATAATCAGCAAACTCTATGCCAAACACCTTCAAGATAAATTAAAGGAGTGGCTGGATCTTGAGAACCTGATTGCCAAAGAACAAGCTGGGTTTAGAGAGGGGAGAGGCACCATAGATCAGTGCTTAGTTCTTCATCATTTGATTGAAAAATATGCATCAGATAGACCTGTATCATTATACGCTGCCTTTATAGATCTTAAGGCAGCTTTTGACAC